>NW_018408899.1:1985049-1990538 GCF_002113885.1 Mizuhopecten yessoensis
CCCCTATTTATCCCTACTCCTCTTCCTCCTAATCCCCTCCCGTCCTCCGCAACCCCTCTTCATTCCCACCTTCATTACCCCCTCTACCCTCCCACCCCTCATCCCCTGTACCATTCCCTCTTTCCTCACCCCTCTACTCCTCCTCCTCCTCTTCTTCTTAATCCATTCCCACCCTCTGTCTCCCATCATCTTACCTCTATACCCCCTCCACCGGACCCCTATTTACACCCCTGCCACTCTACCAAAGTTTGCCCAATCCATCTATGCTCCCCCTGGACCCCTTTTCCACACCCCAGTTTGCCTAATCCATCTATGCTCCTGGACCCCTATTCCACACCCGTGCCCCTCTACCCAAGTTTGCCCAATCCATATATGCTCCCCCTGGACCCCTATTCCACACCCTGCCTCTCTACCACAGTTTGCCCAATCCATCTACAATGTATGCTCCTGGACCCCTATTCCACACCCTGCCCCTCTACCCTAGTTTGCCCAATCCATCTATGCTCCCCCTGGTCCACTATTCCACACCCTGCCCCTCTACCCCAGTTTGCCTAATCCATCTATGCTCCTGGACCCCTATACCACACCCCTGTCCCTCTACCCCAGTTTGCCCAATCCATCTCTGCTCCCTCTGGACCCATATTCCACACCCCTGCCCCTCTACCAAAGATTGCCCAATCCATCCATGCTCCCCTTTGACCCCTATTCCACACTCTGCCCCTCTTCTCAAGTTTGCCCAATCCATCTATGCTCCTGGACCCCTATTCCACATCCCTGCCCCTCAATCTAATTAAAATCAGATCTCTCATTACACTACGTTATGGAGATCCATAACGTAGTGTAATGAGAGATCTGATTTTAATTAGATTGCCCTGCCCCTCTACCCCAGTTTGCCTAATCCATCTATGCTCCTGGACCCCTATTCCACACCCCTGTCCCTCTACCCCTTTTGCCTAATCCATCTATGCTCCTGGACCCCTATTCCACACCCCTGCCCCTCTACCCCAGTTTGCACAATCCATCTATGCTCCCCCTGGACCCCTATTCCAAACCCCTGCCCCTCTATCCCAGTTTGCCTAATCCATCTATGATCCTGGACCACTATTCCACACCCCTGCCCCTCTACCCAAGTTTTCCCAATCCATCTATGCTCCTTCTGGACCCATATTGCACACCCTGCCCCTCTACCCCAGTTTGCCCAATCCATCTATGCTCCTGGACCCCTATTCCACACCCCTGCCCCTCTACCCAAGTTTGCCCAATCTATATTTGTTCCCCTCGACCCCTATTCCACACCCCTGCCCCTCTTCCCAAGTTTGCCCAATCTATCTTTGTTCCCCGGACCCCTATTCCACACCCCTGCCCCTCTAACCCAGTTTGCCCAATCTATATTTGTTTCCCGGACCCCTATTCCACACCCCTGCCCCTCTAACCCAGTTTGCCGGATCTATATATGCTCCCCCTTGACCTCTATTCCACACTCCTGCCCCTCTACCCAAGCTTGCCCAATCTATCTTTGTTCCCCTGGACCCCTATTCCACACCCCTGCCCCTCTACCCAAGTTTTCTCAATCCATCTATGCTTTATAAAGTTCACTGGTCCATTCTTACATGCGCTTCTTTCTATTAAATCGATTATAAATGGAACGAGATGGTATTGACGCTAACACCGAAAACCTTTACAGGTGTACTCAAGTGGCCACATATATAGATAAAATATTTATTGAAATTGAAGTTAAAATAAGGAAATATCACTATAAACCGTGTTTTCTGTCTACATTTTTTTTTTGAAAATCTTAATTTTCGAGTTTATCGAATAGAAAATACATTTCAGTGTCAAACATGCATATAAAATATGGTTAAACATTTGGATCTGTCACAAACGTACGTATCTACTACCACAGTGATGTCGGACATCAATGCATCTCTACTCTGGGAATCGGTCGCCAATAGCCAGGATCGGATTACACGACGGCTAATCATGTGTGACGCTCTAAATGGCGGGACGACCGTTGTCTGCTCGCGGTAGGTAGAACTTATACAGGATCTATTTCATCATTAAAACATTGACAACCGGACCGACATAATGTGATAGACTTTTGTATTGTTACTCAGCACTCCCACAAACTCCCAAGTCCACACGGTGAGTTTAATAACTGAACACGTCCCTTCAACCCTGTAGTCAAACCCAGCTCACTCCAGCCAATCCCTCTCTTCCTATCTGTGACCGTCACCAACAAAGACCACCCACCCCTCCCGATATACACACACACACAAATATCCATTCTACCTCCTCGTTTGTCCATCCTTAGCTACAACCAACCAAGCCACACCATCCTCTGCACCTCCTAAGCTTATCACAAGCTCAAACTGTCCACACCAAGTTACAACCAAAATCAACTCCCCCCCGTAACAAACTTCGTCTACCTACCCACCCACACCTACCTACAATCAAACCAATCAAAACCAACTTCAACCCTAATATCGTCTCAAACCCAACCTTCTTACTCCTAGCCTCAATAAACATAACCCTTCGTCCTAATCTGTAACCTATCCTAACTTTGCCTCTACCTGAAACCCCACCCGTCCACCTCAACATCAACCAACCGCAGCCCAAACCCTAATTTCCTACGTACTGTCCTCAACCCTTAATCCTCACCCAAGCCCTAGATCACACTCCCTCACCCAACCCAACACATATCGTCCTCACCTCAACCCCTATATAACCCTCCCTCGCCCCATCCCATACGTAGTTTCTTTACCAAAAGTCCTTGACATTCCCTCGCCCCATCCAACACGTATTGTCCTCACCCAATCCCTAAATCGCCCTCCCTTACCCAACCTAACACGTATTGTCCTCACCCAACCCCAAAATCAAAATCACGCTCCCTCACCCAACCCATCACGTATTGTCCAAACCCAACCCCTAAATCACATTACCTCGTCCAAACCAAAACGTATTTTCCTCACCTCTGCCCCCCTATTTTTATGCAAACTCCCTCGCCCTACCCCCCCCCCCCCCCCCCAAAAAAAACCACACACACGCGCGTAATGTCCTCACCCAAGCCCCAAATCCCTCTTCCTCGACCCTACCCACACGCACCGTCCTTGATTTATGTCCATGGGTCGGTTTGACCTCTCTCGCACACTTGATGATACACGTAAAAGTACACGGGCACTTGTCGAATCATTTACGAGACTTTTGATGTCAATGTAGTTATAACAAGGAGGCAAGCCAAAATGAAAACCTTTTATGCAAACTTACATTTATTTCAGCTTGAAAAAGTGTAACTAATAGGAAAAGTACAAAACTGTGTGCCAGTGTTTTGAATGTAAAAGGCTTTCATTAGACCCTTCATCAGCATTAGTGCTAAAACCTGGAACTCAATTAACCTTAGAAATTAAAACGTCATTAAAAAGCTAAAAGTTAACCCTGTCAGTTATTACCAACAAATGACAAAACACATTCTTCACGAACCTGGAATGAACATGTTACTTGATTTTGATATAATTTAATGACTTGTATATTAATAATATAATGTATGTGCACTAAAGACATATTATGACAGCTGCATGATTTTAAAATGATAAATGTACAAGATTACCCACCGATGCTGTACTCATTTTTATTTACGCAGTTAAAGTTCTTGTTACAGGTTTCCATTAGACTTGAGGAGATAGCACGGCCTCACAACTAGTTTTGTTGGAACGAGTAAAGAAGGGATGTTTTTAATGGTGACATCACCATGTCCAGGTGCATGGTAATGTATGACCTTCAACGCATTTTTTTCTCATCTGAAATGTTAGACTTGTGTAAAGAATGAAATTAATGTAGGATTTGCTCATTATTATTAATTACAATGAACGCAATGTATTTAATATATTGTATCAAATACATAATCTCGATGTTTCAAAGCCTCTCAATGTATAAGAAAAACTCTCAATGCAACATATACAAATTATCAGTGTATCATAATATACAAACTCAATGAATCATACACAAACTCACAATATATTATATACAAACTCACATTGTATCATATACAAATTCACATTGTATCATATACAAACTCACAAAGTATTATATACAAACTCACAATGTATCATATACAAACTCACAATGTATCATATACAAACTCACAATGAATCATATACAAACTCACATTGTATCATATACAAACTCACAATGTATCATATACAAACTCACTATGTATATACAAACTCACAATGTATCATACATAGTGAGTTTGTATATGATACATTGTGAGTTTGTATCTTATACAAACTCACAATGTATAATATACAAACTCGCAATGTATAATATACAAACTCACAATGTATCATATACAAACTCACTATGTATGATACATTGTGAGTTTGTATATACATAGTGAGTTTGTATATGATACATTGTGAGTTTGTATAAGATACAATGTGAGTTTGTATATGATACATTGTGAGTTTGTATCTTATACAAACTCACAATGTATAATATACAAACTCACAATGTATCATATACAAACTCACTATGTATATACAAACTCACAATGTATCATACACAAACTCACAATATATTATATACAAACTCACAATGTATAATATACAAACTCGCAATGTATAATATACAAACTCACAATGTATAATATACAAACTCACAATGTATAATATACAAACTCGCAATGTATAATATACAAACTCACAATGTATAATATACAAACTCACATTGTATCATATACAAACTCACAATGTATCATATACAAAATCACATTGTATCTTATACAAATTCACAATGTATCATATACAAACTCACAATGAATCATATACAAACTCACGATGTATCATATACAAACTCACATTGTTTCATATACAAACTCACATTGTGTCATATACAAACTCACATTGTTTCATATACAAACTCACATTGTGTCATATACAAACTCCCATTGTATCATATGCAAACTCACATTGTTTCTTATACAAACTAACAATGTATCATATACAAACTCACATTGTTTCATATACAAACTCACATTGTGTCATATACAAACTCACATTGTTTCATATACAAACTCACATTGTGTCATATACAAACTCCCATTGTATCATATGCAAACTCACATTGTATCTTATACAAATTCACAATGTATCATATACAAACTCACTATGTATATACAAACTCACAATGTATCATATACAAACTCACATTGTGTCATATACAAACTCACATTGTATCATATGCAAACTCACATTGTATCTTATACAAACTAACAATGTATCATATACAAACTCACAATGAATCATATACAAACTCACAATGTATCATATACAAACTCACATTGTATCTTATACAAACTCACATTGTATCATATACAAACTCACATTGTATCATATACAAACACACAATGTATAATATACAAACTCGCAATATATTATATACAAACTCACAATGTATCATATACAAACTCACAATGTATAATATACAAACTCACA
>NW_018408899.1:1994277-2148142 GCF_002113885.1 Mizuhopecten yessoensis
TATACAAACTCACAATGTATCATATACAAACTCACAATGTATCATATACAAACTCACATTGTATCTTATACAAACTCACAATGTATCATATACAAACTCACAATGTATTTTATACAAACTCACATTGTATAATATACAAACTCACAATGTATCATATACAAACTCACATTGTATCATATACAAACTCACATTGTATCTTATACAAATTCACAATGTATCATATACAAACTCACATTGTATCTTATACAAATTCACAATGTATCATATACAAACTCACATTTTATCTTATACAAACTCACAATGTATAATATACAAACTCACAATGTATCATATACAAACACACATTGTATAATATACAAACTCACAAGTATCATATATAAACTCCTCACATTGTATCATATACAAACTCACAATGTATCATATACAAACTCTCAATGTATCATATACAAACTCACATTGTATCATATACAAACTCACAATGTATCATATACAAACTCTCAATGTATCATATACAAACTCACATTGTATCTTATACAAACTCACATTGTGAGTTTGTATAAGATACAATGTGAGTTTGTATATGACACAATGTGAGTTTGTATATGATACAATGTGAGTTTGAATATGATACATTGTGAGTTTGTATATAATATATTGTGAGTTTGTGTATGATACATTGTGAGTTTTTATATAATACATTGTGAGTTTGTATATGATACATTGTTAGTTTGTATAAGATACATAGTGAGTTTGTATATAATATATTGCGAGTTTGTATAAGATACATTGTGAGTTTGTATATGATACATTGTGAGTTTGTATCTTATACAAACTCACAATGTATAATATACAAACTCACAATGTATCATATACAAACTCACAATGTATCTTATACAAACTCACAATGTATCATATACAAACACACATTGTATAATATACAAACTCACAAGTATCATATATAAACTCACAATGTATCTACAAACTCAAAATATATAAAACAACTTCTCAAATTGTCAAACTGCACTCTATCAAACGTAAAGTCTCACTGTTTCGTATACAATTTCATTTCATCGTATACACACTCAATGTATCATATACAAACTTAATTTATTAAATACTGTCAAATGAATCGTATATAAGCTATCATTATTTCGTACCAGTTCTCCTTTATGTCATATATAAGCGTTTAACGTATAATATACATACTCTTTGCGGCCCATTTCCCTGGGAGGTAGGGTCCATGGAGATGCTGAGATCTAGATAAGAATTAATGTGCGTTATCTAGTTGATCATATGCCAGCATACATTTTGATAAGATAAAGACATTTTTACATGTTAAATTGAGTTTCTATGTCTTTTAAAACTGAATGATACAAGCAAATATGTCTTCAACAAGTAAAAACAACATTTTCGTTATGAAGTACGCCCAAAGTATCTTTTTATTTTCCCTCACTTATAGAAGTTAAACGAAACAAGCTCACGTGGTATACCTGCTTTCATCGTTTTGATTTCAAGGTGCTACAATCGCATTTTATAATTCGTGTTTAATGCATATGATAAACTATACTGCAAATAATGATGTGTCAAATTCCCAATTAGAGGCTATTTAAGTCCGTGATACACCGAATTCAAATTATAACACAAATAAAGAGAAAAACATATTATTTCAATTATATCATTAATCATTGTGATACAAATCTGTCGAAGTTGGATGTAGCTATGTTTTGTAATTTGTTAAAAGTCTTATCATGTAATAACAGTATATAAAGAATGTGTAAGCCAAGCCTAGATTGTTACGTACGTGTGGTATAGGTACATGTATATTATTACCGTGGTGTGTGGCCGGTATACGTAATAACCTGGTCGGATTGTTCTCCGTCCGGAATGATATTGTTGTTCTCCGACAAAGAACTTCCAACAACTTTATACATACGAGTCAACAGTTCGTGTCAAACGGACGGATCGTCACGTCAATTAGTATCGCCCATCAACCAAGCATAATGCGGACCCAACATCACGTCTCAGGGGTCACGCAGTGTGGCGATAGACCTAGATAAACTATGAATGAAAAAATACATCAATCAACCGTCGAATTACGAGGGATTTTTTTTATCATAACATGTGTGGTGTGTTAACACGCTGGAAGTTTGTATAATATCGACTAGATGAAAATACGGTTAAATATTTATATTTTCTTCACCCGTAATGACATTATAGCATTTTTATTGTTGATGTTTTGTTAAAAATATCGACAACGAGAAATTGCTTTTCATGGAAGAAACCATTAAAATATCAAATAGGGGAGAAAGCTTATTTTAATGTCTATAACAATCATATGATGAAAAATGGGCTCGGAATTTGTATGTGGACGCATCCATTTGAGTGGTATATAGCTATGTATGGGGTAATCACACCCGACAGTGACAATAACACCTATGCAGCGCCATATAACATCACTCTTACTGATATAACAGTAAACTATTCAATTCAACGCACAATTTGACGCAAAGAAAGTTATGGGCTTAAAAACATTCGCTTTATACGCATATGCTGGTGTATATTGGCTGATTTCTAGTCTGTGGCATAATTACGATCTCGATTTCTTTTTTTAATAACTTATATAAATTGATATGAGTTTCTTTTGTACTGGCTATATTATGCATGGCTTTACGGTGTTTAGCGTCCTATCAATGTGCTAGTATGGAGGCGGTATATTGGTATACTGCCTCTTTGCGATAGTGCGGATATGATGCCAACTTAAATAGAGTGCTACTTCACTGAAATACCATGTCGAAGGCATCCCGCACAGTTCTCCACCCGGTTACATTACACTGACAACGAATCAGTTGTTAAGATTACCTAAAATGATGAAGGTTCAGCAGGAAACAATAACTACCATTTTCAGGACTTTGGTATGTCCCAGTCCAGTGACAGAACTAAATGCCTTCCCCACATGGGGGAACCACTGTAATGTTACTATTGTTTATTGATATCTTAACAGAGAACATCAAAGCACAGTAGTTTTACAGTTGTTTTCGAAAATGTACCTCATATTAATTTCTACAAACAAAACGAAAGCAATGATCTATTTGAAAAACAAAAACGATTGTAGATGCAGAAAGCCAAGCAAGATGAGAATTATACTGATTTATATGGTTATTTTGTACATTTAGGACTCATCTGTGGTATTTAAGTTAAAAAGAATAAAAGTTATCCAAGTCGAAGTGTTCAGAAACATGTACAATACAGCGAAAAGGGAAGGAGTCAACTATAGATTTATACTCAAATTAGTATTTCATGTAAACCTTGCCAACATAATTTTCAAGCTACAGGGTAACGGGCAACTTACGAGACTGATAGTCCACCAGCGGACACATCCAACTTGTTGTGCAAAATTACCTCTAGGAGTACGAAGAAAAGGGGCACCTGTTAGAAAGTACAGAAAACCGAACAGTCAACATGTCACTACATCATATGGCCACTAGGCCACTTCTTCTACCTTGAAAACGGAAAATAAAAAACATTAATTAACTAATTGCCTGAATAATGGAAACATCAAAACACACAAAGTAACATTTTTACACTCACCTTGAAACCAGATTACAAGTATCGTAGCATTTGTCTTGAAATCAGAGCATCTAAAAACACGAAAGTTTTACATTGCCCATGAAAACTGGATATAAAATCACAGTATTGTAACTTTTGTCATGACAACAGTGTCTAAAAAAACGAAAGTTTTACATTGACCATGAAAACTGAACGTAAGATCACAGTATTGTAACTTTTGTCTTGAAATCAGAGCGTCTTTAAACAAAAGTTTTACATTGACCATGAGATCACAGTATGGTAACTTTTGTAATGACAACAGAGTGTCTAAAAAACCGAAAGTGTTACATTGCCCATGTAAACTGGACATAAGATCACAGTATTGTAACTTTAGTCTTGAAAACAGAGTGTCTAAAATCAAAAGTTTTCCATTGACCATGAAAAGAGAACATCAGATCATAGAAGTGTTAACTATGCCTTGAATTTTCAATGATTCTCGAAAATCGTAAACTGCAGTGGAAATGTCCTAAAATTGCTACAGACACACAGGCACGATCAAAGTAACTGACCAGCTATACTTCACCTTTGACACTTGGATTTATCTCTTCTTTTTTCGGTTTTCTACTTTTTCTTTTAGGAGATGTCTTCCATGGCAACCGTCTGCACCTGGCCTTACCTGTTTTGAGGACGTTAAACTACAACAAACCAGAAATGTAAGAAATTAACACAATCAACAAAGCACTGAAACAGAAGGAAAGACAAATACATACATGAGTATACATAACACTAGCATCAAAACAGAAACGGAAGCCAACAGGAATACATTTGGCTACGAAAAGGAAGGAAATGCAAAATGATTAATATAAAACACTGAAAAAGAAAGAAACACAACATGAATAAGTAGGAACGCTGAACAACATGCAATGATAATATTCCGGAAAAAAGACGGAAATATAACATGAATCAATTAAACAATGAACAGATGCTCCAGTGTGTGGCAGTCCTTCCTCCGTCACTGTGTGGTACCATTCTTTCCTTCACTGTATAATGGTAACCTGACCTCAACCTGTTACGTCATCGGGTCAAAGGTCGGTTCTAGTCACCACCGCTAACATAAATTATATCTAAAACAGATCGGACACCAAAAGGTTCGATATGAATCAGAGCTTAGGCGCAAAAAGTTTATAAGTATTAATTCAATATGATCAAAATAGAAAAAAAATGTATCTTTTTCTCATATTTACTTATTTTAACTGTAACTGGTTCTTACACGGACAAAGTCTAATTGAACAAGATTGACAGTCTACGTCCGATTCGTTTAACTAACACTTATATTAAGTCATTTCTCAACTCATTTATCTAATAACAACAGTCTAACTCCTGCACATTTCGACTCCTTAATCTTATATTTACAGTCTTCCTCCGACACTTTCATTACTCTGTGCATAAGTCCAACTGCTTCATCTTATACATACAGTCTACTTTCAACTCATTTTCGTTTCATTGCATGGAACCAAAACACATTATGCACTCTTTGAATTTAAGACAAAACAATGCCTCATTTATTAGTACCTTACCCACCTCTGGGTGAAGAAAATCATTTTTGTGTCATGTTTGATCACAATTTGTTTATTTTTATGTGGACGTTTAGGTAGCTAGTTCACTTTCAAGTAAGATAACTAAAACAATTGTTTGTGTTTCGACAGAATTGTGCAACTTTGACGGTGGTAGGTTGTTTGGGCAAGATTTTCTTAATGTACTATATCCCTGAGCTGATTGTGTGTTTAGCGTCGTTCGTCCAGGCTATGAATGTTTATCTTAGTAGTACATTCTCGTCACTGCCTCTCAAGATTGCATCGACTTCGGAACTATGCGGGGTATTTACTATCAAACATCACAAAAACTTTCGTACGTTTCAAGCTCGAGAAAGATTGGTTTAGAGACAGTATCCTCACTTGTTATAAAGACTTTGTCTTAGTTCTGCTTATTTGCAATCCGATTTTCTGGAAGATGTTTTGAGTGATACTTTTGTTGGCAATAGCAAACGATTGTTTCCCGTTAATCTACATCCTCAATATGTACAATACCCTGATTATAAAATTTGGACAATTTGTTCATTGCAGCTTTGTTGCCGAGAGTTCATGTTCATCATTTTAAGTTTGAACCCTGATAACTTTTGTCCTATTGCCCCGATCAATATTGATGTTCGTTCTCCAACAGTCTGTGTTGGTGACATTTCTTCACACCTTGTTTCTCCTTGTACCGATAGATTGTGCCAACTTTCAGCTGCGATGCGGTAGGCGATACGTATTTCAGATGGTGTTCTTTTGTCGTCTTCTAGTGAATGTTACAATGTACTCTTCAATTACTTTTCAAAAGTATGGCTTTAGATCTTCTAGCAAATCTTTCTTAAGAGACCACGTGATACTTCAGGTTTATCATGCTGTTACATTTTCTCTAGTGGAATATTTTTACAGCTGATTGACGTTAATGTGTTATCTTTTCAAGGTTAATCATGCAACATTTTGTCCTTTTGATGATAATTTCTATGACACAAATGTACGTGTATTAAAGCCAATTGTATTGTTTACTTCAATAATATGTTTTTCCCTGCCACTTTCGGAATTTCTTGACAATAATTAATTTTAAAATGAATGGATTCCAACCAAAGTCTGGTCAAAAGCTACATAAAAGCAATACCCAAGTCAGTTAGGAGGATTCCCGTTGTCCCCTGTAACTGAGATTAGGGATGTTTCTTTTATTTTAATTTGACTGGTTGTTGAAAAAGGCACATAACATTACAAGAAAGTTGACAACATTCTTGTCTGCACATTCGTTACCGGCACGCGGCTGTCCTGTTCAGTTTTCTCGGGACTACAAAATTCCTTCTTTTATCTTCGGGTCTTTAACATGTTCACTCGTTTTCCTGTTATGATCGGTTCCACGTGTTCAATGGTTTCCCCGACTTGTTGATTTTTCACAAACACATTTTCTGTACTTTGGACAGATCACAACTCTCTGACCAAGCTTAAGGGACACGTCTATGTATTTCCTCATCCGTATCACTTAATATCATTTGGAAATTGTTTAAACATGTGACGTATTACACACGTTGTTAATCTTGACAATGCTGTAACGTTGCAAGTTCTAACTATTGCAACTATTAATTGACTACTTAACATTAGAGTTGCGAGATTTTGGGAATAAATCATTTTCCTTATTAAAAACCTTCGCGTTAATTCGAAAATCTCTTATTTAATTGAAGACGCAAAAAAAATGTGACGTGTTACACGTTTGTTGTGATTCCAACGAAGTACATTGGATAGTAAAAGAAGTTGGACAAAGAGGTCATGAATACCTATGCTGTCTGAGGTTGTTTACGATTGTAGATGTATGATGTCCATGCGCTGACGTAGACAGCAAGACGCGAGGTGAGTTCATTACCTGGATGTCTTGTCATTGTGATGTTAAAAGGTATATCAGCTATTACTGTCGGACTCCAGTCCGGTACACATTCTGATTAACCTAACCTTACTGCAATATCGACTTTCAATTATATTCTCCGTCATTCAAACTGATCCTATCTGACATGTGAAGTTGTAGCACACGGTTACCTTAGTTTGGCTTCTGCATAATCATTTAGAAAGTCTAACTGTAACTTATTACACACTATACTACATTATTAGGAAGGAATGCATTCTAGAGGGAAAGAGGGCCAGCTTCAAATCAACTGGCAAAGACCTGTTGTCAGACGCTGCCTTCTACAGAGTTGAGACATTGCAACAAAACACAGGTAGGATATTGCAATTACCCAAAGGTAAGACACCGTAATTCTGCACAGGTAAGACATTGTCGTTACACGGTTAACTCCTGCTCGAGCTCATTGCATCCAAATATGCAAGACCTACTGCATTTCAACATATCACATATGCCCTGTGAACAAGGGCTATATCCTGATTTCATATTTGGCATTCTAATACAGAACCATGAGGCTCCAGTAGCTTTAAAAACATAACATCATACAAAACACGAAGGCCAGGGTAAGTTCATTTCTTTCATTTTATTCATTATTTGTGTATGTGGTAGTTTACACATACATTACCCCCTCTCTGTGGGGCCTGAACACAGTAAGAAGGGCAATATTCATCTACCATTTACATCTTAGTTGAGTATTATACACCTTTCAAAGGCCTATCACAGGCAAATCACCCCATCTTGGGCCCCAGGCCTGCCACACGGTGTGCCCTATATACTGAGGTAATGAAAGTCACTGAAGTGTGTATTATTTGGTAAAGCAGGGACATTCTGCCATAGTATGGCTTGGCAGGCTGGGGCTCAATGAAGGGCACATAATAAAGAATCATTGTAAATATAACAAGACAAAAAACTTATAATTTACAGATATGGCAGTGTAACATAACTGGATTATCACAGTTACTAGCAATTGCAAACCTGCCATTTTTCAGAATCATTTCAAGACTGGCCTGAACATACAGTAGCACTAGATCAGAAAATATAGCAATTAAGTTTTAATAAAAAAAATGATAAAAAGAATTTTGTTTCTTTTCAATATTGGTAAAATTCTCATGTCCATATCAAAATTGGTTGATTGATAAAAAGTTGTTTCATTTTTTTTTAAATCGCAAAAACTTGATCCAATTCATATGAAATTTATCAAAAATGAACGATTCTTGAGTTTGTACACAATGAAATAATGGACAACAAAAATACTTCCAGAAACAGATAGAATTTTGTAGTTTAAGCAAACCTGGCTTAGGGGTTTCATACAGATCATGAGCCCTTACCAGAGAAGGATTTCTTACAGTTTGTACCCTGATATGCAAGAAAAAAATCTTTATTCTTTCTCTTTATGAACTTTATGGAAAAAACAGATGAAACAAGAACAACAATTACACCGAAAAGGCACTTTTCATTTTTTTTACATTTTAAGATTTCTATTAGATGGGGAAAAAAGAAATAAAGAGTTTTTACCATGCTTTATCATTCGATATTTAAAAAAAAAAAAAAAAAAAAAATATGAGCAGAAAAATAAGTGAGCATTATAGAAAAAATCTTTTGTTCAAAAAAAAATCAAGGTGGGGACTAACAATGCAAATTACGAAAGACACAAAGTCTTTACACATGCCTGAGGTTCTACAAACAATACTATTATGAAAACATCTTTGGTTTAAAATCATTCAATAATTAAAAAGAATGTTACAATATGCGTACAATGATTATCTATCTTAATGGATGCTTGGACAGGTGGGGTCAATACAACTAAATAAATAGGGCAGTTTTATATAACAGTAGGTAGGGAACTAGGGCTATAGTATATAAAATGTTGTTGGGAATCAATTTTCAAATTAAAAAGATAAAATATTCTGTTCCAAACATCCATTAAGATAGTCTGTACTAAGGAATGCTATACAAAAGACTTACAACATTGAGTATTGGTTCAGCACAGACCTGGGAGATGTATTGTATGCTCCCACCCCAGAATCCCTCCCCATACATCCTTCTCACCACTCCTAGTCTCTCTCTCTGGATCTCTCTCCCTCTCTATCTGTGCCTCTCGAGCTCTCCGACTTTCTCTTCCCAATCCCCTCCCTTTGAAAACCTTGGGTCAGTCCCTGCCATCCCTCCTTCCTTTTTGTGCTACTAATTCCGTCTTTGCGTATTGCAGTTATCTTCTCTTGTCAGCAGGTATTGATTGTGACATCATTGGTTTGTGTGAGAAAATTACATCGTTTTCTCAAAAATTGATGACGTAACTCTCACAAGCGAATGACGTAACAATCAATACCTGCTCACAAGGGAAGATAACTCTGCAATATGCAAAGATGGAATAGGCAATAATATCGATGCTATAGCTTCTACTACGTATACCTTGCCAAATATTTCAAAGTTTTAAATATTCATAACAGATTTCTAGTACCATTAATAATACTTCACATATAAACACAATAATGCCCAATTTTATAAATCAGCTTTCCATCCCTTATGGTCATCAATGCCCTTAATAATCGACAATCTAAATAGCTCCGATAATTAAAACCCCAAATCTGTGCCGTCCACACCCCAGTGTATAATACTTTGTATCCTCTTGTTGGCATCCCTATTCGACCTATGATAACAGCACTTTATACACCTCAAATAATGTTTACATCATCATACATTAAAGTTTGTACATCTCGCCTCTGATAATAAACTTAGTTACTACATACAGACTATCTTACAATGTAACAGGACTATTATACATCTCTTATAACAGCATCAGTATTGGCACAGAAGCACAGCACGATTAAGTAATACTTTCAAGATTATAGGAGTATGTGCTATGCTACAGTGCCAAATGATAACATTTGTTTTCAAATTCATAAATAAATAAAATACATCAATTACTTCATAAAAAAAATTGGGTGTCAATATCTTACACCTGGAGCCAGATTGTTCAAAGATTGTATTGCAAAAGTCTTTAAAAAAATACATTTAAAAAAAAAAAAAATATCATTAATGTCAATTTATTTAAATAAATATAAAGACATTAATGAAAAAATAATTTTGATAATACTGCAGACAGCAAAGGTAGAAAAATGACATATTGCCACTGAATTCCAAATGATGACCAAAAAAAAAAAAAAGGAGATGGAAAATGTCAAGATCAAACGCGAAGATTCAACAGTACGTCTTTTTTAAAAGTTATAAACCTTTGAACAGTCCGACCTGATTTTACATTTGTTTATTAATGATTAACTCCCCCGACATCAACAGGATTCATAGTATTAAAATGACACTTTGATAAGGACAATCAACACATAATATTTATTATACAGTACCCGTAGTAAGCAGAAACAAGACAGACCAGATGACCAGTACAGAAATCGGACATTGTCATCTATTATCCCATCTCATGTCTGAATAAAAAGCTTCAAAGTCTTTATCTTACTTCACACATTAAATTAAGAAAGAGTGTTTCTCTCTTTTTTCCCTGGTAACATTAACGTTACAATGTATACTCCACATTTTATCCTTCATAATAAAGCAATCACAAGCCAGTTAAGCTTGACACCCGTTTAATACATATGCGGTCCACTCATGGGGTTAGCTTAAGTCTGTGCTTCACACAACTGCAGGCTCCGTTTCCGTTGACAAGTTTTAACAATAACTAGGTGAATCCAGGTTGCGAAGATTTTGTCTTTAGTAACACAACTTGGGTAGTTATCTCCATGATGTCGTTTTTGAACACGTAACAACGGTAGGTTGATGAGTTGAGCTTGCATGCTGCATGCACACCTGCTAACGAAGTTTTGTTTTACACACCTGCTAACGAAGTTTTGTTTCACACACCTGAGATTTATTTAGCATTGATCTGAAGGATAACACTGGCCATTAGCAAACATAGCTGTCCTCTAGCTTTGAAGTTCAGCTGCCTTTATATTAAGTAAATAATTATGAACAGTAATACGAGTGTCCAGTCACTCTGCGATTTGCCTAGAGGATGGATGTGCCACACCCAGGATGCAGTTATAAGGCTCCTGGACGGCACATCCACCCACCAAGTAATCTCGAACATCACAGTTTAGCACTAAGTGGTACAGTCTTCCAGGTAATGGAAGACACACAACCTTGTTTGAGAGAATACTGAGAAATGTGGCACAGCATTGAAGAAAGGACATTCATATGACGTCCCACACGATGCCTGGTATTTGTCTATATAACACAGGGCCTTAGCACCTTCCAATTATCCACACAGAACTGTACCTTCTGCAATTAAGAAAGAAAGATCAAATTAATATAATATCTTTTCTTAATAGTAGTTCAGACATAAGTTTCTATTACTGTAGTTTATTTTTCATGTATATGTACAATTTTATCAAGTATATTTACAATACCCTTACTTATAATTGTGGTATTTCCCAAACAATGACTATATGCCACAGTGTGTAATTCAATAACACTGGTAATCTTTTTATTGAAAAATTAGAATATCTTTTATAAATGTGGTACCATTATTATACTCAATAATTTGATTCCTGTCTACCTTTTGATCAAACAAGAATAACAATATTGTACATACCTGCTAGGACCTACTACTGGAATCTGAATCTGAACTTTCTAATTCTTTTAATTTCCGTCTTTTGCTTTTGCGGTTTTTATTTGATACTGACATTTCAACTGTGCCTCCTGAAAACGAAATTAAACAATACACATCAGAAACAAATTCCATTTTTTTACACGTATTTGCAAACATTTTTTTTGAAAAAGCTGAACCAAAATGCATAATTGTTTTTCAAAGTATTACCAGGAACATGGAAATTTGGGGGATCTACATTGTCAATTTAACATTCAAAAAGATATGTTTACATGCAGGAGTTGTTTCCCTTACACAGAAGACTTACCGTGCATAATAGGCGTATGGACCTCCACCTTCACAGTTGCTGTAGCCTTCACCCGTGTAATGTGGGATGCCAGCGGCGTGGAGGCAGTCGACCCCGGTGGTGTACTCTGAAATATACATGGAACATTAGGCAATTATTTAGAGTTAATTGATATTTGACCTTGAATTAAGTTCACAGATATTTTTGTTTAATTTGCCCAAATTGAGACCAATGTAGACAGTCATTGTGGCTAATTTGGAGAGATGTAAACTACTTACATTTCTACTACTGTTGTTGCTACTGTCATAGTTAGCACCCACTGGAACATGGGTGGTTTCCACGATGACCTCTGGCTCGACAATGATTTCATGAGAGGAGTATTGTGATGGTTCCTCTGTGATAGTAGTCAGAGAGTTGTCAGATGCAACTCTGGGATATAACCTTCGACTGCTTCTTGTTGCCCGTACCGGTACCTTTTTCTTTGGTTTTGGCGACGGTTCTGGTGATGGCGTTTCTAGTCTGTCTGGGTGCTCTCCTCTTGGTCTAACCTCTCCTTTAGGTCCAAAGAGGGACAGAAGCACAGGTAACAACACCAAGCCATTAAGGAGACCAATTACAACTAAAGCTGCGAGCACATTGAAGAAATACCTGAAAAGACAAAAACAACCAAATACATGTATACATTGTATACCATATTTTCAGATGCAGGTTAAAATTAATCTCTTACATTTAAGCATACTAACAATACCTGAATTTTCTACCAAAGTTTTCTCATTTTTTTTCTCCATTTTTTTAAGGAACGTAGATTAATCTGAAAACACATGCAGAGCACCTGAGAAGCACACATCTCAAACAAGCAAACACTAGGAGTAGGTGGGAGACCCTAAAGCAACAAAACCTGACAGATATACAGTCCATACCCAGAGCCCACCATAAACAAAACCTATTTTATTTATTTTCAAGACTCCTCTGACTTTATCTACACCCATGGAGCCCTACCTCCTCGGGACCACACAGACCCATGTTGAATTGACCAATAACACTGTTTAGATGGAGGAAATGCTGAGCCGCTTTAGTAGAAGGCATCCTGCAGGGCCTGTCTATAAATATCTCCACATAGCTTGGCACCTTGCCCTTCCCTTCATTTCCCTCCAACAATATCACAATCATCCAACCCCACTGTTTCAGTCATTTTTTTAAATGCATACAAAAAGCAATTTTCTTACAAGTTTTATTTAAATGTGAATATCAAAATTATTCCAATGAAATGTTAAAAGTTCAAAAAATAAATGAAAATTAAAACTGGCATGCATGACTGTAAGAAGGTAAAATGATATGACAGGAGCAAGGGAAAAAATAGTCATGTTTAGTGAATTATGACATGTTTAACCCCGTGACCTCCAGGTTTGACCTCCTGACCTCTACATGTGGTTGTGTCAGGTTGAGGTCAGAAGGCAGCCACTTCCTCCTGTGGGTTTGATGGCAAGTAATTTGATTTTTATGGCAAACTTTCCATCAGGTAACTTCTCTTCGATACAGTGTCATAGACCAATCACGCATTGCTCAAACTCAAAGGAAACAACTACATCAAAGGCACCTTCTATGGTAGGGAATACACCCATGTGTTACATTGACAAAGAATTTTATTTTTTTATTTTAATATCACTCTTTTACTTGCTCAAACTTGCTCACCGATTTCTCCTGGCATTTAAAAAAGTACATTTGAACTTCAGATACGGTGAGTATGTTATCACTCTGTGTCTAAAGTAAATCACATAATGTGCTGCGGGATTTCATGTTTTCTTCCTAAGGTGTGTGCTCAAGCATAATACCATTCATATACTACACAGTTCAACTGATGCAAGCTTAAAGAATCGTCTCTGTAATTTATAGACAGGACCACCCATGAGGAATTTCATATTCTATAATTTTACAATTCACCAAACAATGTAATCCTGAGAAGATGTGAAATATTAAATCAAATGGGAAGATTATGCAGAAGGAGGCTGCTTTATTTTTAACAACTGTCGAGGGAGATTCTATCTGACAATATTACACAAATTTTAATTATGTAACATTTTTAAAAGCATTCTGTGTTAGACAGTATGGATCAAAGGTAAGACGTAGAGTAAATCAGGACTCGCTGTAGACATGACATCCACCTTGTATATAAACACATACATCAAATAAATGAGATGGAGCCACCGAATCAGATTTTACAAGAGTATACGGCCACACACACAGTTGGTATTAGCTCTTATAGCTGCAAAACCTGCCTCCACTAGCCAGATGAACTATGTCAGCCCCTCACTCAGATTGCAGCCGTACTTGCCACTGACTACAGATCCTACACAAAATCAAACCTTCCTGCCTCACCATAGCATAAATATTTAGAAGGAGCTGATTACAGCTTTTCCTCTATCTGTTTTTTTCAGATTCTATTTATTCTTTAACAAGAGCACATTTCCTTCCAGATTTTTTTTTAACCCCAACAGAATGTTTTTTCTCTTACTATGCCATTTTGGTATTTCACAATCTTCAAAAATGTATATATACATAAGATATGCAAGTTTTCTTACTCATTTCTTTAGCCTTGAAATTTAAAATTTAAAATTCAATTGATTTAGTATATTTTAAATTAACTTAAAATCAAAATTCAAATCAATAATCTGTTTATTGTGGTAAATATATGTATTGCAGGTATTATATGTGATAACATATTGCAACTGAAGTATAGTAGTCAACAGTTGTCTAAATAGAATTTAATAAAAGCTTAAATTAAAATCTTAAATTTGAAATTACCTTTATAGGTAATCCAAAAAGTTTGTGAGAAAAACCACTTAAAGGATATTACATACTTTGCAAACGATCATTACAGTGAAAAGTTCATTTTATCATTTGTGGTATTTTATCTGATATTTTAGTTACTGTGTTCAAACAAGAAATTCATTGTTACAAGGCATAACTACACTTTGTATCAGTTGGATCAAAATTGGATCTCACCGGAGCATATGTAGGACTACCACAACAAATAGCTGTGTGTAGGCTGTGCATAGCACTTCAAACAGACCATAGACCACCAGGAAACTGTTTATATGAAGTCATATTACTGCAAACAAGGCGAAAGATAGGTTTTGCAGTATTGTAAGATGTCTATCTGTAATCAGTGACTTTATCCACGGCCAACATCTCTCCTTGGCAGGCCTGACTGATACTGGCCACATACCATGGCCACAGACCACACCTGAGCACTGCCACCCCTCTATTGTTCCCCATAATCAACTGCAACAGGCTACAGTTACTTCAGAATTATTACATAGCATACATACCATGCAGTTCTTTCTCCCAGACTAGGTGCTCAAAAGTGAGGATTGTTTTATAGTTTTATTGTACTGTTTTTTCCCAAAAATACAATTTACTTACACTTTGTTTTTCTTCTGTTGTTTTTTCCTTTTTTTTTCTGTTGAAGACATTTATTTAACAGCCAAAAAGGTCTTTAACTATATGTGATTTTAAGACATTTCTATATGAGTATTACATACATTGTTTACTCATTTGAAAGTCTTTCCTTTCTGTTTTTAATTTTGTTACTAGTATTAACAACTTAATTTTTCATGAAGTATTACACCTGGTTGCCGATCTTTAGCTGTTAAGGGAGGCAATTAGCTCTCCTTTCATCACAATGTGATGCATTTGGTTTTCTCTAATGAGTAGGGAGCTGAAAGGCGATGAATGAAGACAACCAGCGCCCTCCATACCCCTGCCTCCATCACTGCCTGGTTCATCACATTCTACACCTCTATCACAACCTAGGACACACTTCCTTTCATTTTTTCGCTATTTTTTTCTCTCGTTTTTTTCTCTGTTTCTCTCAGATGATAAGTCTTGAAAAGTGAAATAATGAAGAAAGAAAAAAGGAAATATGAATTTTCTCCCTGACCCTACCTCCCCAATTTAAAAAAATATATATATTATTAAATGATAATAATTCAGACCTGTCCAAAGTACAACAACCTCACAAGTACATCTTAAGTGGAAGGCTAATAAAATATTTGTCTTTATATCAAAGATTGAAACACCTGACAAGAAAGTATGCTCATTGCGAGATGTAGCGCCTTAGGCCTGGTGTGGGGAAGGTCTTCCCTTCAGTCTAATAGGCTAGCAGACATCCCAATAAACACCGACTACCTTACTTAATGGGTTAAGGTAGGGAGATATTAATTGTTCTCAGCTAATGTTACGATGTGTATAGTCCTGACTCCAAGTAGTGACAACGCTCATTCATCTCATATTAATCTTACAACATTTTTCCTCAAACAAAAAATCTTCCATTTGGTTTTAAGAATGACTCTCATACCAGTGGAATTAATGAGCTAGTGTTCTTGCTTCATATATACAGCTTAATATTCAAATTTCCATACCATATGTTCAGCTCTTTTAAGTATTTTTTATTTCTCCAAAATCAATTACTCAATCTAGAATTGATGTTTTCTTCCTTGGAAGGCCTTCTTTTGTAAGATTAACATTGAACTGTTATCATTGACTGGTTACAATGATGATTGATCAATGCGAACTAACACTATATATACCTGGATAGAATTGATTTATAGACATCACACACAGGATGTTCTTATAACTAAAAGATAAAACTGATTGCAACATTAAATCTCAAGATGAGGTTATTATATAATTACCACATGATTTTTTCCACATTAAAAGTTACTCAAAATATGTAGAATGAATCTTTCAATTGTTCAAGTGTATTGAGGAACGTATACAATCGTTGGAGAAGGCACATAGCATCTGGAAACATTCACAAGATAGGGGAAAAACAAAAGTGCAGCATGGTCCCACAGGTAATTTTTCAGACTTCATTCTTGTGCCTTTACATTATACACAAGAAGGAAATGATGTTTGTCAGAGCACCAGGTCAAATTTAATTTAGTAATTATGCTGTAGCTTTACGATAAATTGGCATTTCACTTACGAGTATTGTTCATAAAGCTCATTATCAAGACGAAACACCGATGTAGCAAACAGAGGTAAAAAAATCAAATCTGTAAACTACATTAAATTCTGGTTTTAAGAGCATAGATATACTGCAGTAGAGTATTGTGTTTATTTCATTTCCTTCTTAATCACAAAGTGTGATGGAGGTGGTAAGACTCTGTGGGTGGTCCCAGATCTGGGCACAACCTTATCATCAGTCAGCTCTGTGTTGCTGCCTTACACTAGAGAACAGCCCTATACGCTAATACTGCTTACACAAAGGAAGTTCATGTCAAGCCCTTGTCAGATTTTTACCCTTTATTCTAAATATGCAAATTTCACCACGGTGGTCCCATCACAATTCAATGTACATAAGTGTCCTATCAATGCTATCCTGGCAGAATTTCACAGTCAGGTGAAAATTTTTGTTTTATAAAAATCTTATCAAACGAATATATATCTAACAATCAAGTGAAAAAAATAAATTAGAAAAATAACAATTATTCCCTTGTGTGAAGACAATTTAAATAATAATGTTTGCTGGTTTGACTCAGACAGCAAGAGAACACAACTTTTGATTTACATCAGAATTTCAGAAATCTTCTTTATGCTAGACAAAATTTCTTGTTGTATTACCCGTGTAATTTGATCAGTTTAATGGTGATTACATAGGCATAACATATCCTGCCCAGAAATCCACAAATACTTGTTTTTGCTATATAAAGACTCGTGCCTCTAGACACGCTTATTACCTACAGTGAAGTCTAGCCATTTCAATACACATCAAAAATCTTTTGAGATGTGTATTTTATGCAGATCTTCAATTTCCTTTGAACTTATCTTCTGCCAACAATTATAAAGAAATAGGCTTCTAATTATTAAATAACATGATCAACATTTTAATTAAACAGTTTTTAAAAATTTGGCCGATAAGATTAAAAAAAACTTGAAAAGAAGTACTGTACACTAAAAATAACTAAAAAAATAATAATTAAAATTTAACATTATCTTGTCCTTTTAATGAATATGCCTTTTAATTTTAATTTTTTCAAATGGAAACCTACCGATAATATTATTATACACATACAAGTTATCCCCACAGCATATACAGGCTAGTTGGTTTTCAGTAACTCACTCCTACCAAAGAAATGAATAACATTCTTGGATAAAAGGTTGTTTTCCCCCCTCTCCTTCCACTTGTTGTAGTGTACAGAGGACTCCGGTAACCCCTTGCCTTTCCCACTGAGGCATGGGCTACGGTATAGAAATTTCATACCCACTAGCTGGGTGGTCCGTCTCTCTCTCTCCAACCCTATATGTAGTGGTACAGCTTTTATGAAAATAGCCCACTGAGTGAAAAAAGCCCGAAGGACAGCACCCCACATTATACAGCCAACTGAATGTCGGCCTTCCATTGTAAGCTACATACTTAAAAGTGAGTTAAGCTTACCGAGAAATGTTTAAATCCCATTTTTTTCTTGAATTCACTCTGAAAACATTGATATTTTCATTTTCAATAGGTTTAGTTGATGATTAAGTGTAATAAACAAGTACAGGTTTTGGTATTCATTTTAATGTATGTAATATTCTGAGAGACAGAAGCACAAGTAAAAACAGAACAGAAGCTAACCAGGCCACTGATGTGGGTCTTAGCTTTTCAATAGAAAGGAAAAGAAAATTGACCCTCCTCACAAACTATAGGTCGGGGTAGATAAATAGAGTTTTTCTTCAATCCCATTCAAACGGATTTCATTATTCACCTATGCTTCTAGCACAAACCTTACACGAAACTAGCTCATAAAGCCGTCTTATTTATTTAAAGAACTGCAGAAAATTATACAAAACCACAAACTCAGTATGAAATGGGTCTCAATTTACCAGGAACTGACAGACGATGGTAACAATAGTGTTGGCCGATCACTAGAGCTGTATGTACTACTATAAATGAACGGGCCAAAGAAAACTTCCTATGCCGTTTAAAAAGTTTAATGGAATACAAAAAAGGCTTGGCTATATCTCTTGTTTAAATAGTCTTTCTGCCATGCTAGTTAAATCCCTGCCCTCCGATATTGTATCTCTGTACCTCATTAGTGAGAGTCAAAATATTTCAAAGTTCTGTGAATGACTCTTGGTATTTTCAATGTCTCTTTACTTAAACTTAGACATTGTTTTGTTGGCATAATTTTACACAAAAAATGGGAAACTGCAATTAAGTGCTTGCACCTGAGGGAGATCATTGTTACCATTAGCCTGGTAGCTTTGATAGATCAGCCAAAACAAGGTTTTTATTTTATTTTAACATTTTAACTTCAATCAGCTTCCAGAAATATACACAAATTAATGTTAATCTTAATATTTTCCGATTTTTTAATTTATTTTTTTTGCGATTCGAGGTAAATTGTATGTTTTTGTGTACATGTAGGTCATGAATACTTTAAAATTCCTGTGCCGATATCTGAAGCTAAGGCGGGTCCTAAAAAGTTCATATTGTCAGTATCTATCAGAGTAAATTAACATCAGTTATACATACATTTCTGTAGTAGTAGTGTGGAAGGCAATGAGGGGCAAAAAAACAAATGTGACCCCCAAATGTACCCCATTTTTTTGGAAACACCATCCTCCCTGCCATCACATTGAATCCCACACTAGAAGTTTTGTAACATTCAGTGGGGCCGAGTTTTATAGGCCATGTGTATCAGTGTTCAGTAATGAGATTGAGTACAACTTCTCTGCTCCTCCGTAAGCTGAACACTTTATATTTTCGTATCATTAAAAACACTACTGATGTCATGTACACAAAACCGAGAGAAAAAAAATCATAAAAACATAATGGAATCAAGAAGGGAACAAAATTGTGTTTGGTTATCATATACAAAAATGAAGGGAATCACACTGCCTAACCCTGTGTTGCAAACTTATCTAGAGTATAAATCTCCTTACATTTTGGATGCCTACAGGTACAACAGTAAATTTTAAAAATAATTTCTTTTCTATTCTATTTTCTCTTCTAACTTATTTATGTCTCCTTAGGACCTGATCATAATAACTTTCAAAGAACCCAAAAACTGAATTATAAACACCAAATTTTCCTGAAATTTTCCTGTGGATTGGTTTATGACAGAAAACTGCGATACTTAAATATTAAAAAAAAATGAATGCTGAATTTCTTTATTTCAGAAAAAAAAAATCTTTCCAATTTGAACCAATGATGAATTTCTAAAATAGTACTAGACCACATCAATACACACTTTATTGATGAAAGTTTGTGAAGGTATATGATGCGAACACTATTCCACCACAAAAGTTTCTCAACATAAAAAAAAAAGGTAGACTTGCTATCAGCGTGGCTATGATGTCATTCATGGGGATAATAAGGGATGTGTGGGGTTCTGATATAACAGCAGCTGGGGAGAGATTACTGCGGAACAGAAAGAGAAATCTACCACATTAATATCTTTGTTTCAATCAATTCTTCATTATCAGACCACACCCCTTCCCAGTCGTCCTTCCCTTTAAATTGAACTATTGCTGCATCCAGGAGGTTTCTACATGGGGGTTTGTGTACAGAACAAATCTAAAACCAAAAACACATGCACTGCAGCATAACTTCTATAACCATCTATGTACCAACAGCTTCACAATGATTGAAAATTTCCTTGTGGATATCAAATTTATATACAGCACATCTATTTCAATTAGATGAAATCTTCATCCTCAAACACACTATTTTTAGAACAATCTCCCATCGTATAAACAAATCATTATCATTTCTGAAAATTTAACCACAACAAACTATCATTTAACAATATACTCTCCGAAAAGGAATAAGTATTTGATTTTAATCTTCGCACAACAGTGTGATTCTGCCTTTTGTTAGAAACTGATATGTCCCGTGGAACTGTTCTTCATTATACTGCGAAATCCATATGAAATGCAAATACAGTGGTAATCAACAAAACCGTTCTGTCTTACTTTCTGAACTACCAATTTCCTAAATTTGATAATATTTTTGACATGAGAGAAAGTGTTGCTCTCAGGCAAAGGCAATAGAAGCAGACCAAGTTTTGGCAATGAGTGGATCAAAATTATCTACAAATAAATGTCAATACTCACTTGACAATGAATTCAAATTCTGCACTCAAGAGCATGACAATTCCCAAAAGTGTTGAGATGGCACCATGAATGACTGGGGCGAAGGTGTGCTGAAGGGAAATCATGATGCGCTTGTTTCGTGACCCAATGGCCGTTAGGAAACCCTGTAACAACCAAAATGCAACATTATTTCCTTGAAGAAATTCTTCATCTACAGGAAAATCCAAAGGCTGAATTTTCATCAGAAATACAGTGGGTTTTTTTCAATAAATATCTTTAAACATTTTTTTTGAGATGATCACATTTTCAAAGTTATATCTGAATTATAAATCAATAATACTGACCACTGCCACATGGACGGTAAATTCCACTCCGATGCCAACACTGACAATGAGAACCACCGCAGGAACGGCACTCAGTTTAATACCCGTCAGACCCATTGCACCAAATAGCTCAACCACAATCATGGTCAGAACAACAACCTGTCAAAACAAATAAAGACATTTTATAAAAATCTCAAATCATTTCTTTTCAAATTTTGGTACAAACATAACCAATATTGAAATACCGGGAAACAACTCTGTTTCGCTAATTATTGAGTCTGTGGTGGGTTCTTAATGGACTATAAGCTATTCTTAATTTTTAATTGTAGATTTCCAGAACAATAACTTTTTATGATTAAAAACAAACTCACAAACTGAATCAATCACTTCCAGCACTTAATATACAACTTTTAAACTAGTTCCAGCCATTTACTATATTAAAAGTTCTAAACTTTGCCAAATAAGCTTCCTTGAACACTTATATCACTGTTGTTAAGTTATAAAATTCTTGTTTCCAAGGCCAGTTTGATAACTCTTCAACTGCAATCAAATAAAAAGAGAACCCATGATACAAGCAGTACTGTACTCTACCTATAATAAACTTGTGGAAATTGTAGGCTACGCACTCACTAAAAATAGCCAGCTTCTATGCCAACACCAATGAAAATCTCGATACATCTTTTCAGAAACAGCAAGAACTTTATGACAGTATTTCAACAACTGTAAAATGTAACACAGCGAACGCTTCCCCATAGTTATACTGTTTTTTGTGGCCTGTGAAGAGAGATGATGAGGGCCGGTCACACATGGTTTCTATAAAAAGTTTACAGTAAAAAAAATGTAAATCTGTTTCTTCCCCATGTTGACGGCAATATAGCACTGCACTGATGGTCACAATCACATTTTATGACAATCTGTACACAAGCTATCCTAGGTCGATGATGCTTGCTTTTTACCTCTTTCAATTAAATCCGGCAAAAATGCATCAACAGGGAATTTCATCACTCAGCTTCACATGTGATTCAGCTGATTTCATGAGTATTTTATCTGTGCTGTATATATGATGCCAGTGTAAATAGGGTCTAGTCTCCTTCTACCGTTTCTCAGGAGTAACTATTTTCTGACACGTGCAGGGATATATCTGAACCATATTGTGCCTGCGTCGACGACATGGAAGATGGATGACTATCGCTATATTTGTGGTAAACATGACAGTCGCTGTTTTCATCCTTACAACTCAAACACATACCTGGCTGGTGTGACAGCACGAGGACGTAATTCAAAACGTATGACAAACTATTATGTCGAGTTTCATTCTCAACTTAACAAACACACACACGCAAACAACACCCGATGTAACGACAGAAATGTCCTAAATATGTCCACGAGCAATTATCAGTTTTTCAGTTTCAACATTCTAACACAACAATCCCTTTCCGACATCTACCAACCAAAGAAAATTTAGAATGAACTTGCTGCGACGGTTACAATTTTACTACAAATAAATCATGACAATTGACAAAACTATATATATAATGATGTATTTTAGCAATATTCTGATTACTAAAACAGCTAATCAGGAAGCCCAAGACTATTTAGTTCAACACTGCTATTTGTGATTTGCTGATTGTCCTGGCTACTCACCAAAATGCTGGCCAGCCAGGGATTCATAAGGATAACGGTGATCACAATAAAGGTAACAACTAAAATACACAGGATGGACAACATCAGATAGAAGCGTAGGTTGATGTACTGCTCCCAGAACGTGAATGGTACTCCGCTTGGATAGTTTGGTAAACCTCGCTCGGTGAATGAGTCGCAGATTGCACGGATGGCCTGTAACAGTCGAAAGTTTTAATTTCAAAATATCCCTACAAATACAGAATTAATGACAAGTTAATTATTTCTTTCACTCCTACAACATCAGATTGATGTAATCCATTCCCATTACTTCTAATGCATACAAATCTGAGGACAAAAATACAAAAAAATAAATTCAAATAAGAGATGTTTAAAAATAGAATAGGAAAAGAACACACACCTCAAAAAAAACCTCTATCTTGAAGTAAATTCTAACTAACCTGTGGCAATAGAGAGTGAAAAGTTAATGTTTTAGTGGTGCTGTTTATCGCTATCACTATGGTATCAGGTATTATCTGTGCAAGTTCTGTTTAGTGGGAGATAGAGACTGGTTACCGGGTACACAGATGCCTGACCAGGCCCTGTACCACACACACACACAGGTGCCCCCAACACGTGATACCTACAGACATATCAACCTCATTTGTAATACCCCCGAGTATAAACTAGGCCTGGGCCCTGACTTTCCATTTAGATTTCACAGCTGCCTTTTCAGCCATGTAACTCTCATCTAACAGACCTTACATCTATAACAGACATGTACACTTTGTTTTAACCCCTTTCTTACATATGTAACGTTTGTTACAATTACATTAGGTCTTCTAGTAAAATTCTAATCATAAATGGTCGGTACTTTCAGAAGTATTTACCACCAGCAATGTGAAACAGAAAATTAACTTTTACAATTGCAGCAGTAAATATTGTTGAAGATGTAATAAGAGTACACATTTCTATGTGGGGAGCAAAGTTTGACTCGTAATGTCTAGTTTCTGGGGTAATGAGTTGAGAGGGAGGCGGCACCTGGCTATAATGGACAGGCACCTGCTCAAGTGCACCAATAAGCTCATCCCTAATTACCTTGATTGTATGTAGGATGTCCTCCGTGTCGGACAGGTTGGTGAGATAAAATGGTATCTGGGCATAAATCAGAGGCTGTGCCTTGGATACTGAAACGGAAAATAAAACATCATCATTAAAACCATACAACAAAGGATGAAACATTTCATTTGGAAGAAATGTGGTTTTAACATTTGGAACAGCATTGAATATTCTGAATTTGTTATGTTTTTAGCCCTTGTAATGCCAGTGCCAATGATTATAATTCATTGAAATCAATTCCCACATGTTCCAATTTATGTCTTACTTTTGAGTTCGTAATCGTAGGAGTCATGCGGCTCATCCTTGGTAGGGGGATGCAAGTCAGCCATGGATGCAGTATAGGCCATTGGGTCATTGGATGTCCATGCGGTCAGGTAGCTATAGAAGGCCTTTGGGGCAATGATTCCATTTTCTACCATACGGTTGTGGGGAAACTGTAAACAACATCATTATTATGGATTTGTTTAATTTGTTTCTCAACAGCCCAACAGCCCCACAGCACACATGATCATATAAAGATAAACAATAGAAACAGTAACACTTCGTAACCCTCTCAATTACAAAGCTATGAACCCACCAAATTTAACATTTAAAGGTTCATCAGTTGTTTAAATATTTAAAAATTAAAACACAAATTTTTCACTTTCACCGAATACATATAAATCTTACCAATATTTTTCCAAACTTTCACACGGAGGATTTTGTTTTTATATCGAAGATGATGTTACGTACCAGGTTTTTGTCATAAGGTGTGTCCACGTCTCCGGTCTGGATCAACAGTTTATATGCCAGTACACCACTGTCTGATGCATTGGTGTACCATCCGTCACGGTACAACCGTCCCTCCGAATATTCACGGTCAAATACTGTCTGCAAGTCTGTAAGTTGATTTCATAATAATGTGATTAATTAAATGATTAGTTTAACGGCCAATTAGTTTTCAAATTTATGTTTCGTACATTATAAAAACAAAATTTACAACAGAGATGTACATTTATACTATACTTTATATAATCAAGCTATTAATTAGTCCTACCTGGAAATGAAACCATGTTTCAGGATAATTTCACCGAAGCAAATATGTCCAGCTGAGCTTTAGAGAACAAATATGGTATACCACAAGTACATTAGGAAGTGGTGATTTGCTCTAATTGAGGAAGGCCCTGGTGGCTTCTCAAGACCAGGCCAGTTACTAACAGCCGTATCAAATTACATGACAACAATTGTACATACTTTTAACATGTAAGTTTCAGACCTTACACTATATCATATAATAGATTCTGACATGGCAGCTTCACTCACCTTCCAGCCACTGCCGGAACATAATCAGCCAAAAGTTTGGCAGTGAGCCATCTTCACGCTTGATAATTTTTCCTACACTTTGGAATGACTTGTGGTACTCCAGTAGTAAGGGTTGGTTGTTAGGATAATCAAAATCTCCCTGCAATATAGAAAGAGACAATAGAACATATTTCACAAATTCAATCAAATGAGGTAGATTTTAATTGTACATAGGATAACGGTCGCCTTCTAGCTTCGCACTAGAGGGAATTCCGTTTTAGCCCAGTGGTCTAGAGTGTGCGACTAAGAAGACTGGGATCGATGTGATCACGATTCGATCCCAAGTGCAAGCACACTACTCTCTTTCTGTTACACAAACAATATGATTTCTATATTTCATCTTACATAATTTGAATCCAAAACTTTCATGTGAGAATATGTCTTTGTGAATGGCATTGAGTTAAACATACCTTTGTGACTAGGTATATATTGTAGAAGCCAAAGTAATCCGATTGTGCCTCTAGGAACTTGTACTCATTAGTGCCCTTCGGAACGATGTCTGTTAAGTCAAGGCCATCCTTGACCTTTGTAATGCCATAGATACTGACCATCAACACAATAACAAATGATAACACGGTGAAAACCTGTAAAGAAAACAAATACAAATATACCGTAACTACAAACTCTCATCATTCCAATCATCGTTTAATTCAAAATAGCATTCTGGTCATTTCAATGCATTATTGATTCAATGATTTTAAGGCTTTGCTTATCTTTAACAATTGTTTTATGACCCCAACTTTGATATGACTTAGTTGATATTTCAAGTTTTCACATACCTTGACGGGAGGTTTCTTCAGAAAAGGTCCCACCCTTCGTGTGGCGAAGCTGGTGAGGCTCAAACTGAGACACTCCCTCTGGGCCTGAGCGAAACGCTCCCCGCAGCTGACTCTGTCGTCGGGGGTCAAACATTGGCGCGAAGAGGTCGTGGATGGGCACACTGACAAAACACAATATAAACAGTTTTAGAAATGGCGCTAAAATGACTAGGAAAGATAAAAAAAAAAATCAGAAATGTTTTTTTGAATTAACAGAAAAATATCAAAGCTATCAATAATATTAATTCCTGATCGTGAAATGAACATAAATGATTAGTAAAATTGTTTGATTAGGGAAATCTCACTTAATGAAAACCTCCCTCGGTGGCTAGTCTCTAACAGTAGAATGGCAGACAGGACGACAAATAATCCATTTTCTGTTTGACATTTGAATGAAAAGTGCACAGGATACTTTGGCATGAAAAAGCAGTTTCTAGATTTTCCTTTTTTTTTTTCAAATTACTAAGTGGTGTAGGTTACTTGTAGAGACTTGAATTTGGGTTGCCAGGTGAAGAATCCCCATTCTTTTTACATATGCATGAAAATAATACTTTGTAAATCAAATCAAATTGAAACCTGAGCTGGCAGCTATGCTGTAGGGTTATGGAGTAAGATAATATTTTTTTCTCTCTCACTGTTTTGTTGATTTCTACATAAAAGTGTTGTGTAGCCCTAAGGGGAGGTCGCTATGCTCACAAAATTCAGTTTACGTCCCCTTAGATAGTCATTAAAGTTTTTAGGTATAACATTCACACTTTTGATCTAGACTATAAAGTTTTGGTAGCGATATTACACAGAAAGTCACACAAGTATGTAAGGAGATAGAGATTCAAATAAAAATTTCACGGAGTGGTTTCAAATGTTTTTAGCATATGAAATTAGAGAAAATGGAGTCTGTCTCCCATCCTGTAACATGTCCTCATGTTAAGTACATGTAAACCAGTGTATTGCCCTGATTTTTTTTTTTATTGATTTATTTCAAGACTTGCTACATTTTAAGTTCATATCTCACAAAATTTATGAAACGTGTCCGTTTCAAGAATGTTAAATTTATACAGAATACCTTTCACTGATAGTATACTGCTAAAATGTCATAAAACAGATCAACACAAAGAATACGTATTTTTACTGTTGAATCCGGACAAGATAGCAAAATATCACAAAAAACATTACCTTAGCTTAAAATTTTAAGAATCAAACAAATTATCAGTTCTCATGAATACGAACATATCGCTAAAATCCTAAATGGCCAATAAATTACAGAAAAAATAATTACCAGAGAGTGTTTATTCTTAAATACAGTTCTGCACAATATAAACTGCATATGTGCATAAAAATATGTAAATTTCAAAATGGCTACTTACATGATGGAAGAGGGGTTGGTCTGGCCACAAACAAGCCCTCAGGGGCAAGAGAAGTGACCACATGATCACCATCCGGTCCGGCATTGACCACTGCATTGTAACTGGGAGGAGGGCTGGGACTGTAACTAGGGGGTGGGGTACCGTAGCAGGGGGGAGGGCTCTGGTCACGCATCTCAAACTCGTTACGGCTGGGAGCCAGATCTATCACTGTGTTGTTGTTATTCTCAGCATAACTGTTGAAAAATAGTCACAGTTCATCAGTATAAACTATATTTTAATTTTTATCTTCATTTACATTTATAAATGGTTTAAATTTATGTACAGTGAGTAGCATACAAAGTCAGTAAAGCTCAAAATCCCAAATCAAAAACTTAACAATTTCTATTTGACCCCAACACCTCTTTAACTAGTGGCAATGAGACAACCCTCCCCCTCCCNCCCCACCCCCACCCCCAACAAAACATGCTTTCACCTGTACAAGTTTAATACTGACCTATGACCCTTGAACATGACCTACCCTGTACAGTTAATTCTGACCTCTGACCTGCCATCACCTATATGACCTGTCATCACCTATACATGGTCAGAACTTACCTCTGAATACAACAGAAGATGTCCACACGCTTGTCTTCCTTCCGCTTCAGGTCCCAGCTACAGATGGCTGGGTATACCAATAGCACTGATCCCAGGTTGAAGAGAATCAAAATACCAGCCTAGAAATATACAAATTAGACATAAATATCAAATGACCATCAACTGCCAACAGCCACCTCACTCAACTTTAGGAAAGAATGTGGGCAAACAAAACTGATACACAAATATTTCTGATTTTATTCCATACATAATTTGATAATTTTATTCAATTGTTCTTACTGTTGAATGGGACATATAAGTAATTCAAGCTATAATCAGAAACTGCTTCATAAAGCTCAACCACAGATAAAATCACTTGAAGTCCTAAACTTCAAAAACTGTCACAAATAGCATGGAGGCAGAAAACAATTTAAAAGCAATAAAATGTTTACATGTTCGCCTTCAGAAGTAGACCACAGCCAGCGATACACACTGATTTTAATATCCTCATAGCTTTGATCCTTTTTATTCTCTATATGTGCCCTGTACAATCATATATTACTTGCAAAGTGTTCACTGTAATTTAGAGATTTTATCACCAGTTTTATATACAAAATAATAGCGATTGTTGTCTTGTGTATCACCACTTCCCTCGCCTCACTTCAAAACATTATGTGAATGAGCTTGGCAAAGGCTGGTGAATTTTATAGATGCATCAGTGAGATAATATACACATGAACAAAATAGTAACTATTGGCAAAATCACAAAATCAGGGTGGCCTTTCACCGACAGGTATTATCTGGAAATTTTAATATTCATAAGAAACACAAATCAGTCAATCACCGAATACCGTTAAAAAAATTGAATGAATTCAGTCGATTTTGATCTGCTGGTGGTCTTGTAACGAAAGTGTCGTCAAATACAGGTTGAAGTGAGGTACAAACCATATGGTTCGTGTTAACACTCTCTGTTTCTTTAACTTGATGAAATTCAAATTAAATTCTCTGTCCAATCACACGTTTCTTCAACAGCTGTCCCCCTTCCTCACTCTCGGAGTTTGACATCGGTAGGAAAGGAATAAATTACCATTTCTCATTAACCAAGGTGAATCTATGCTTTTGCCTTTGATTTCATCATTGTATGTTACAATCAGATATATTAAATTCGGGAGTGACATGGTTTGGATGTGTGTGAAAGGCAACTACCTAGTGTAACCTATATATACATGGTATCCATACTTTCCATGTAACGTAATAGATGTGTCACTGTGTTAACACATACCACCTGGGACTTGGTAATGCTTTAGCTTAAAATTTGACTGACATATATATATATCTTTTCTTTCGGTCATAAAGTATTTGTACTTTATAAGCTTTCAGGAAAGATATTACTCCTCTAAAATATTTATGCAGGTTTCTGTTTTGAACAGGGATGATAAACACAGGGAAGGGTCCCTGGTGGGTTATGATTAGTTGTTTAAAATATTTACCATTTCATTGCTGTAAGGGTCATAAATAAAATGTAAAATGTTTGATACGTAAGTTCGACACCTATAATGAGCAAATTCTAAAACAGTTTCCATATTTTTCATTGCTGTAATTCTACATTAGTAAATAGTGTGTAAAATAATACTGTACAATTACTTTACCAAAAATTCATCCTACTTATGATTTTTAAAGAAACCATTTAACCATTTCACTACGCAATTTTGCCTTTAATTTCAATATCTTGAAAGACGTCATGTTCATTCTTCACAATATTTGTTGGATTTACCTAAAAAGTGTAAAAATACCTCTATCATGTAAGTAAATTCAGTGCAAAGTCGTGTGAAGAGGTATGGAAATAGGTGAGAATGATAGAAATGTATTTCTTTGTGGGATCTTGCCCGTAGATCCAGACCTAAGGAATCATATTATGTTCTTGTCATGTTACCACACAAGTACATAGCTAACACTGAACGTGTGGGAGTGAATGTGGGAGAAGCCCTGTACATTGTACTTAACCCCCCTCCCAATGCATGTGGGGGAGGATATCCCCCCTCCTCTTCAGTCTGCAGTGTGTTAATGGGACCAGTGACCCATTATACTAAATACTACACATTGCACATCCAGAGCCAATACCATTCATTTCCCATCTCCACCAAAATCTTGGCTGTCTGTGATGTACATCTAATGCATGTGCATACGCGTGTGCGTGTGCCATGCATCAATGTACGCATCGGAGAGGAAACTATTCACTACTGCAGCTGGCCGATGTTCAAACTTCTTATACAAACTTACAATAATACATCTATCCCAAGCTGTGAATGTTTCAGTACAGAAATCTAAATCACTGTCATTGTTTAAGGTAATCTTGATATTGTGATACCTTGTTGCTCCCTCCCCTGGATCCCCTCCCCTGGATCCCCTCCCCAATACTACTCCATGCCCTGACCTGGTTGTGTAACCATACAGATACATCATGCAGGTTTAAGCCACCGCTCTGTTGATCTACCTACCAGAATCGTACCTCATAAACCATGTCACCATCGGCTCTGTGTGTGGTAATATATATACAATACTACTCATAACATCGGATACACTGTGGCCTTTTTTTCCCATACCGGGTCACATTTTATTGTTATGGTTATGTGATATTAACCCACGCTTTACCAATCACACTACACTCAGGGTTAGAACAATGACTCCTAATCCTGTAGGACAAAGGAGATACTCTACAGGTAATTGTCTTGTCGCTCGTCCTATATAGCTACCAGCCACTCAATACGTCCGACAGCCAAAGTGGTCAAACCTTGTCATCTCAAATTAGCCCACCTGTACTGGAGCTTCCTAAAAGCACTTAGACACTGCTCATCCAATTGTACCGCCACACTGACGGCATTATTTTGTATATATAACCGGTGAATTCTGAATGTAATGAGTTTCAACAGCAGAAATAAACTAATCTTCAGCATCTTTATGTAGTTTTTGGAGAAAATCAAATTGACCTTTTCTTTTCCAAATATGATCATTTCAAGCAATGATTTCCTAATGTTTTGGGAAAATGAAAAGTTTGTGAAATTGCTTACCTGAAGGGAGAATGCTCTGAGAGCAGGTATTGGGATGATAGCGGCAGAGAAGAAAGCCAGCATGTTATTGACAGAGGTCAAAAGTACAGACACACCAGTCCTCTTAAGACATTCTGCAGTCTGGTCCTGAACAAGTGATAGAATAAATTAATTAATTTCAGCACTGCAAATAATCAAAATCTACCGTATAAACAAAATCTTTAACAGAATTACATCGAGCAAATTATTTTCCTTTTCTGTTTTTTAATTCAATACCAAAAAAAAAATTAGTACAAGTTCATAATTTTTAAACGAGGATTAAAGTTTTTGTTTTCTGCAGATACATGAATTATAACGTGTTTATTTGCAGCAAATGTCTTTAAGTAGGGTAAAACACTTACTGAATAGGGTATGGATTTTTTGTTGCCATTTTCATAATATGTGTGAGCAATAAGAAACATATCATCAACTCCGAGTCCTAGAGCCAAGAATGGAATAATCTGAAATTAAAAGAAATAAATGAAATTTTTTGCTCTTTAAATATATGTATACTTATTGCACAAGGTAGTATCACTGCAAATGGTTGACCTTTCCCCATGGCAACACACACAACAGTCTTCAAATGATATTTCCATCGCTGAAGCACTGTATGTAAAAAACATCTGTGTATTTTTTGCATTTTTACAACAGATAACGTGAAAAACACGTTTGGACTACATCTCTGGGCTTGAATTCTGTCCGTGCCTCTTTTTATCTTCTCGGTAGGTCAAATCCGCTGAACATCTGCTACAATACAGATGAAAAACGTAGCTGATCTTGGCTTTCTAGGTCTACCACTGAGCTTCCCCACAATATTTACCATCAAACGTATTCTGCACTGGACTGTTTCAAGGGAGGTCCAGTGGCTGGCCTCATAATTGTGAACGTATCTTTATTTTCTTCATCAACGTAACTCTCACTTAGGACTGTAATTCTCTCACAAAGATGAGGATGTATTGGTACACACTAAACCCGTAAACTTTCAAAGTCGGAGAAATCTGTACACCGTTAGGGCGTCCTTGGATCACTGATCTAACGGTAAATAACCTAACCTTGATTCTACAAGTCTCTAAACAGGATATAGACATGGGTAGTCTAAAATGTCTCCCCGGGTTAACACGTCTCTGCTCGTTAGATCTAATTAGACGAAATATATGGCACAGGCATCAGTTGTCTTGATGCGTTTCAGCTTTTGACATGTCATGTTTTTCCTTTGTTGATTTTATCATTTTCTTACATAATGGTAAAACCATGCTAATTGAATCTCTTAACACATCATCCTGTACAAATAACAATATTGTTACTAGTAATACTCTTTTCACAGAATATATTACTGCCTTGATATAATAATTAACGAAGAAAAACTGTAGTTAACTAGTTGAAATCAAAACATTCTGATAAACATGCAGATGCAAACATGAAGTAGATGAAAGTATTATGATAATAATTAATTCCCCTGTACATCAAAAACAGATCAACAAAATCTCACATTAAATCAGGGGAAGAAAAAATCTACTGACGAAGATGTACAATGTATTCATCTATGTTAATCTGAGATAGGTACCTGTTTTGTATGTCCGAGGCTTAGCAAGATAACTCAATTACGACATTCCTCGACAAACATTAATCAGTAGACTACTTACAATTAATGATACCAGGTTATTCTCTATCCACTTATGAAACACCAGTATATTATATGATTGAATTGCTGCATCCCCTCCTCCCTTCAACCCCCCTCCCCCCGAAAAAAAACTCTTGATTTCTGTACACCTGAAAAATGGGACAAATGAATGCCCCCCCCCCCCCCCCCCCCCCCCCCNATATGATTCTTGCTTGTCAACGGATCCGTGCATAAATCATCTTTGATTACCGTCGACGACAAAGTGCACACAGTATTGCTACACAAACATTCCAGATTTCTTCATGGGCCAAGGTACTTACTAGGTTGATTAACGGACGTGAGATGAACCAAGAGGCTCCTTGATTAACTTGTGATCTTCTTACATATATCCTTCAAATTGTATTGGTTTTTTGTTGTTTTTTTGGCGAGAAATGAACAAATACCTGATATAATTATACATCTTATGAGTCCTGTCAATTAACGATGATGGGCTCTCGACGGATCCCAGATTTTCTGAGTACCAAAGGAACTGTATGGTTAGACCACGCTGCATGGTTTTTTTCCCATACATCTCTACTGTAACACAATCTACAATTCACTTTTCGATGACAACCCACTCATGATTCCAATAGTATCAACAAACTAATGACTTCTAGCAACTTTTTATGGTATACAGAAAGAAAACCACATAAATAAGCTAAAAGACATTCATTCAATTAAATGATTCTTTTTCTTGTCATGTCAGCAATATTTGTTGTATTTTTAGCTGACGTTCAATGGAAAATCAGCAGTAGTATACGGACACCTCTGAACCGTCCCTTCACACCAAATCACCCCGCCCACCCACACCTGTCGACCCCTGGCCAGGTAAAGTACCAAACAAGCAACTCTCTGTACACCTTTGCATGACTAGAACTTCAAGCATGGCTTGCACAATTTCACAAGCTCAGCCAGACTGCACTGCCATGCAGGTGAAACACTGAGTACACACAGGGCTAATGTTACACATTGTTTACTTTAGTCCTGCGTCGTCTGGATTAATTAAATCTGCTGATAACCTAACCACCATGTCAACGTGTATACATATTTTTTTCAATTTTAAACATAAAAGTGTTATGGCAAAATGTCAAAACATCATTAACGCTTGCAGAAAATCATGCTTGTACTAATTAGATGTTTCGGATCATCCATAAGAAGTTGTAATAACATCCACCTGACACAAAACTACCAAACCTTAACAGCATATTGTTTAAAATCCATACATGTTGAGCTAAAGTAATTTTAATCACAATAAACTGATAAAAAATATATAACCCTTTTTTGCCTTTTTGTGATTTCAAATCTCATCTTCTTTTAGAAAAAATAATTTATACGGATATGACTGACATATCAATCTCTTTAATAATTTTTTGAAACAAAGGGCACATTCCTGTAAAATGCTGACCACTGTTAAGAAGTGTTGGCGGTTTACTGTACATGCCACCGTGTCGGCCCCAGACCATCACCATGCGAATTTGCCTTCACTGCTTATTAACAGTAATGATGATTATGATGATAATGTGGGTTAAGTCAGACTGATGCTGATGAAGTTAGCAAGTTCTACCGATAATGTTCTCATTTCCCTATCTACCAAATTATCCCAAATCACAAGCACATCAGGATAACTACAGCGGCTACACACAGCAACATGGAACAAGTGCCAAACTTCCCCTCTGTAACAAGGGGCTGTGTAGGTGGCATATTCCACCAAAGTGCAGCCCTCGGAATTCCTATAACGGCTTATATGTTCCAGTGAAAGAAATTTGGGTCTAAAGATATTATGATAATACTACAGCTAATTTTATCTCCTCTGTAGTCTGTGTGTGTGAAGCGCTCCAAACACTTCCATCTCCGTTGCCTATCCCCCCTAACCAGTACAATGTTTATGACATGTACACATCGGGTTTCCATGTCACTGACACCCTGGTTCTCCAATTAAGTATAAGAGAAGCAATTTGACACAGAAGTTGTTTGATTTCTTTGCACGAGTCATACAAACAGTAAAAAGGATTGTAGGCAATTTTTGGGTAAATCTAAACATGCTTACTTGAAACATACTTTTTTCTTTTTAATATAGTTTATTTCAAATTTTTGGATACCCATAAAACAAGATTTTGGGACCAGCCCTCTTGGTATTACTCTAATGCCAAGGGGGCTGGCTGGATGTATTTCAAACTATATTGATGTGGATATAGAGGCAGCAATATCTTCGTCCACTAATGTCCTATCAAATCCTTTAAAACTCTATTAATAAGAACTACCTACAATGCTGATATCTGAAAAAGTATGGTATTTCGAGACCTTTTTCAAACTTTGTAAAACATTGAAAATAATGCAAGTCATTAATAGAAAACCATTAATAAAAGATCTAAAATTCAGGTGCATGACTTCAATATTACAGGTACAGTACAGGAAAATACAGGTAAAACTACAGGTGTCGTTACCTGTGTTGTAGAAGCGTTGAAGGGTATCCCTAGTACAGAACATATCCCCAGGCCGGCTGCCACAGATAATGCCACAAGGAGGACACCAGCGACGCCAATGCCACTTTGAGACTGAACTCCATTGTTCCACCGCAGCAACGAAATACATGCATAAAATACCTGCAAAGGAAAGAATTTGGTCAGATCCAATATTTCATTACAGATCACTGCAGCAGAACTTTTCAATTAGACCTTAAATGATCTCAAATAACTGAACCTGATATGATCTTTTATTGGAATATTTTAAAAATTAATTCTTAAAATAACAATATATAAATTATGTATCAATTTCGAAAGTTTCCACATGCAAATAATATCTTGTGATTTTGAAAATAAATTCTGAGAATTCAAAATTTACCAATCAACAACTTTTCAAAGGGTTCCGATGTCAACCTACCATTAGAACATAGCCAAACAACACTCTGACGGTGCTAACGCTGGAGAACTCTTTCATGATGTCCATAAGTGAGGTAGTCGAGAATCCTAACATCTGGTCAGGTGACGTAGAATTGCCCATTCCATTGACCACCTGTAGTCAATAAGATATTGAAATTGATTTTAATACAATACATGATGTATTTCATGATTCCGCTGGTCTGCTGTAAAAGTGTGGACTAGGTGGCAGTTTATAAAGTCTTGTTATTATATAAAACCATATACTGTATATTCTTTTTCTCTTTTTTTTTGAAATTCTTTCAATTTTTTTTTAAATTTTTTTTTTTTGGCAACAGGTAAGCAGTGCATTGTTAAATACCCATAATGAGAGGTAATTCATTATAAAAGGCTGCCCTTGTGTCTCTGCACCCCTAACGTTTATTCATTATGTAATTTTTATGTCAACATTGCTGTTCTCAACACCGGGAGTCCTAACTCTGTAAATGGGTCAGGCTTTTAAAGTCTGGTTGAGGTGGAACAAGACAACTTTTTCTCATAAACCTAGTATCAGCAGCCACGATCTAATTATTTCTTTCAAATTGAAATTTTATTCAATGAATAATAAATGACACAGAACCGGACACAAAGCCATAGAAGATTGAAAGAGAGGCTTACGAAGGGCACCACGACTCAACCTGATAATGTGTGATGGTGTGTATACCCGGTGTACTTTGTGACTTTGGATTTACGGTGTACAGCCTTCAATCATAACGCCCTAATTATCCTATAGCCAATATGTGGACTTTTAAATTTGAAATAGAAACATTTCTTTAGGTTTTTCTTTCATGAAAGAATCTTCAAGTGTTAATCTTGAATAAAAAAAATCTGGGGTTTTTTTTGGTAGGAATTTCAATTTTACCCCTGAATTGTTTCCTGCAAAATTTTTGAAAACATTTACAACAGAAGTCATGACATCAATGCATTCTGGGTGGGAGGCCTACTCAACAGAAATCATGATATAACAGAGATATTACAGAATGAAGAACCTGTATGGACTCAAGTCTAAATTGACATTTTAAATTCAAATCTTTGATTACAAGGACTATCAAAATCCTTGTTCTCTACAATGCTAAATCTGAAGAATAAATTATCTCTAAAAAGAAATTTAAATAATGAGATAGAAACAGCTTTTTTTCAAATTATTTTACTGTAGACACAAACATATTTATGAAATTCTTTTTTTGGGCATCTGTATATAAAGGAATTCATCACCTTATTCATCAAATTGATTAAATTTTACTAATTGATATATAAGAATATTTTCACATTTTAGAACTTTCCGTTTTGCAACAAAAACAGATTGATTTGATTGACAGGGTTGATTTTGTTTACCCACTACTAGAAGTATATGTTATATTTTTTGGAAGTGTAGCGGTAGGTATCGCACCTGAGCAAACTTCCTCTGCCATGCTTCCAGTATGGCCTTAGCTTTGTCTGGAGTCCAGTCAATGCTGATGGTTTTACTAGTGACCTTGAAGAAATCGAAGAGCTGCTGATCGTCCATAAGCTGTACAATAGACTGCAGGGCCTCCGCTCTGAGAACAAACACAAAAGGTAGTCATCAGTATGGAGATCTACCTTCACTGGGCGGTAAACTTCAGTATATATCCACACAGAGCACACAGAATTTCTTTCACAGTTGTTCTCTGTGGGGTTTTAGGGAGCACCACCACCCAACAAGTTTAATCTAAAGTTTTTATTAATATTTTCCTTATTTGTGAAAAAAAACCACTTGTAAGCGGGAGTTAAATGAAAAAGAGATTTCCAGAATAAACACTCTTTTTTCTTTTTGTAAATGGAATTTGCACAGCCTACCAAATGGGTTAACAATTTGGCCCAATTTTCATTCAGGAATAAAATGTAATGCATTGGCTTTAAAGCTTAAATGAAATAAACAAAGAATGCACTATCATCAATCTTTCCACTCGGCATATAAAACATTTATATCTAATGCATGATGTTAAGAAAATATAAAAACCTTTTTTTTAAATGTATTTATTCCTCTGCAAACGATTTTTAATTAATACCAGATCTAAATAATCTCTGTAATTTAAAAGCCATAAGATATATGCATTCAGAATTATGATATCATTTTGAAAACACTGTGCCTCTATCCAGACTACATTGCAAGTCGTTTTTAACTGACAGCAACAGGTTCTGGCTGTATTCACCTGACAATATGGCCTGTTTTGTTTCTGGTAATGCCTCCCACAATTAGGTCTTCCTGCCAATGCATGTATTTGGTGGCAAAACCATAGCAACCACCCGTTAGTGCACCACCAATGTCAGGTAACTGAAAGTAAACAAAAGTCAAATTCATGTTTTCGCTTTAATAAAATCAAAAAAATCTGACACATCTTATCTTATTCTATAACATTGTCATAGGGACAAGGATAGTTATAACCTTGTGTGAATTAATTTTTCAAATCCAAAAATACATTTCAAAGTCACTGAATGCATTTCTCATAGAACTTCCTCTAGGTGTACTCTAGAAAAAATATATACATTCAAAGTCAGCTTTACCTTTCAATTTAGTTGTGTTTGATACCCGATAGCATGACCCTATAGACACCTGTAACATTTAGGCAATACGCTGCTCTGAAATATTATACTGTTTTACTAACAAAAGTTAAACAAGTTTTCTTCCTTCATGATGTTTTTCTTTAGGGATATGTATATCGAGTCTCCTAATCACACAGAACTAACTTTTTTTGGAAGTACATTGTCAAATTTGTCATCTTTTTAAAAAATACCCAAAAGCTAAAGTTTCAACAACAACAAAATATAAAACACCCGATTTTCGATTGAAGAAATTTAAAATTCATGTATCTTAGGAACATGATCCAGTTTCAAAAAAGAACAAGATCACAGAATGAACTGAAACACTGAAATACTGGCGTGTAAATCCGTCGAGTTAAATATCACCAACCACCATTGTTAACAAAACAACAATATAATTGGTCAGAGATCTTTTTTTTTTTAAATATCTTAATCTCTCTATCTATAAAAGATAAAAAAAACGATCCGTTTTTCAAGTCTACAATTAGACTGACGATCTAAACTGTTGAAATTCTTAAGATTTAAGTGGACAATTTGGTAACTGGATATGAACCAGAGCTTCGAGCTACCAAAGGCTCTAATACATAGAAGGGATTGACCAGTAATAAAGCCCGATAGAGCTTTAAATGCTGTTAAGCAGAAAATGTCAAAAAGATTATAATCATGTTGAAACTATGATCATCAAATAAAGTGTAGCTTCTTGTGTGGTACATTTAAACACACACATATACATGGACAAAGCTTTTCCCAAAGTCTGATGCTGTTTAAAGTCTAAACATTGTGGAGCTTTTTTATTCAAAATGCGCTGTGACGTAAACTGTGTACATATAAATCAAACTTTTAACTATATGCAAGGACTCCAAATGATGTTATCAAATAATTGTTGAGCATTGATCTCCGAAAGTACCCTTAGTGCATAACTTAGATATACAGCATAATCAGTACAGAGTATAATCTTTTCCAGTATTTCTTAGACCTCTTTTCTCCTGTTGGCAGAACGGACCACCCAATATACAAATCTTTGTTCTCTTCAAATAGAATCGCTTCAATTTTTTTATTGTACAACCAGTTTCTTGCACATCAGTAACATAAATATATCAATTTTGCAATTGTAAATGTACATCAGATATATGTTTATCTAGCTTTTTTACCCATACGTCAATAAGTTTGCAAAACTACAGGGATTTCCAACAATACCCTTTAATCAAACATCTTACAAGAATGAAGCACCTAGCTACTATCCCTTTGTGGAGGTAAATCTCCTAAAAGTCGACCACTCTTTTTGTTTTCTAAGGGATCCGGTGACTAGTTCATCATCAGCCTTTGCTGTACTCTATAAATGCTGTGGTTATCTCCATCACTAACAGAAGGGAAGAGCTAGCATCAGTACAGACCAATTAACATAGGCCACCAATGCCCGTCCTATTTAGATCCAAGATTTATGTTTGTTGGCTTGAAGTTTTTTTCCTTACACGTTTTATGGCCCCTGCGATTCCCCATGCATTCCTTCCCTACTATACCATTCCTCCCGACCTCTGTGGTGTAATGCCCCCTCCCCTTCCCCTCTCTCACAAAACACTCTGACCTAGATCCGTTGTAATACATAGTTACTCATTCAACCTACCTATCAAAACCACACACTGAAAAAAACCTTACACTGGATGTCGGTTTATAACACTGTGAAAAATCATACCCTGCATATACAACATCGCGAAAAAGACCAGCAGAAAAAAAGATCCAATGATTATTAAAATGTCATTTCGGGTTTTAAAAAGTTGAAAAAGTAACGCTGCTGAAATATGAATTTTATCCCATAAGAAAAGACATTAGGCCTAGTAGATTCTGAAGATGTTTTGTGTGTTTTTATACATGAACCAGATTCTTAGCCTACTGGGTTTATGAGGTTACCAAGCACCACAACCTTCATCACAGAATCAAATTATCTCCCCTCGCAGAGGCTCAACCTGTACATTCGTAAAAAAACATTTCCTGATTGACCAAAAACTTAGTTTTTCACCCTTAGAAATCTGAGAATAAGTTATATCTACAAGAACCATTTTGGACTTTTTGAAAATAATTTGATTACATTTCAGCAGCAGAACAAAACAAAAATTGGCATCGGTTTTTAGCATTCCAGTCTAAAAACACTACTGAATACTGATTTTCATTTGCACTCTAGATGGCGGGCAAACACAGGGCTATGTTTTGTTCATGTGACTGGGAAGATTGTCGTGATTAGGAGTCTACATCCATCTGAAAAGGTGTACATGTTCCTATTTCTCATGTACTCAGCCACTATCAGTCACTTCAAGCTAATCCATTCTGACCACTTGCCCTCCCAAAGAGGAGATAACACTATCTTTGTGTGATTGTCATTCCTACCACACTGGTGCAGGGCACAACTGGGAGATCCCCCCATTGATAGAGATGCTCATCTGTAGATGCCGAGAGTGCCAGGTTGAGCATCCTGAAGGACTTTGACAAGCATTATTGCTACATTTAGCTCACACATGTATAAAGTACAGTGTATGTTTAAAATGTTTTCAAAAATTATTTAAAACTTATTACACAGGACTTTCACATCCTTATTGCTAAACTAAAAAAAAAGTTCTTCAAAACAGCAATGTTTTTGAAAAGACCAATCAAGAAAGTCGATATTAATTGCATGTTGTACTCACCTCCCTTGATTGTTTGTTTGGTGCCAGAGCTGGACAATTTGAATCTGAAGGATCTAAACATGGCTTTTCTTGATACGCTGTAGTTACTCCCGCCTGTCAAACACAAATATCAAAATTCAAAATTAGTTTTAAATTAATAAAACTTTTTCATAAAACTTGACTAAAATAATAAGAGTTTCAAAAACTTAACTCAGCAAAAATTATTTTACAAAAATCAATGAAGTATTTTTTAACATGTGTACATTGTATTTGTTTTATGCTTGTGTAAATTTGAAAATTAAACACTTACCCTTTTCATTACTTCTTCAATAGCTTCGACATACGCAGATGGAGTTTCATCTCTAATCATATCTATTAACTGTTCTGGGTTTAAGTTTGTCCATTTCATTAATGAAATACCCCTGGAAAAAACAAACACACATTTTACTCAATTTAATCAAAATATTTTTTAATATGCAAGTTTCCTATCTCAATCATCATTTTCAACCTACACATGTTAAATGTAGTAATAAATTGTAATGATACAAAAATATTCTTGAGGAAAAATGTATTTAAACTACCACAACAAACTTTAAGCCAGACCAAGAAATGGTAAGAAAGAACACTTGTACCAAGATCATGTCAGCATCTTGTCTTCCTTTCTGATTGACAGAAAAATCATGAATCTGATCTTGTTGGATTTTTTAATTACAAGGTAATGAGTAAAATAGTATAGGTTGGGTATATTTGGAACAACTTCCTCTTTTTTTATGACAATTTGGATGGTATTATATTGAAATTAAATGAAATTTTGAAAAAAAAATTGATTCCAACAAGAAAGATACTTCAAACAGTTCTGTAGTAATGAACATTTTATAAGAATAGCCATAAATTTGCAGAGTAAACAGGAAGCTTAAATTATATAAACACAAAATAGAGAAATGCATTGCACAAGGCTTCAGACATAGATAAGTCTGGAGGGGTCTTGCCTGCCTCTAAGTATCACAGTCTATATATAAAGTAAAAGATATTGCATCCGTGATAAAAAAATTCACCTATAAATTTTGAGATTAATAGATGATTTGTCAACTGGTATCAGATAGGTGGAAGATCCTCGTATCTAAACAGTTACAACTGTTTTGAATCTGGTAGATCAGGCCCAGCCAATGAAAGGAGAGGCTTCCACCCACAGATACCAATCTCCTACACTAACAGGGAACAAACTCCCACTGCTTGGGAAAGGGGAGACAGAAAAAAATGCCTTCCTCCATTAGCATACATAAGAAGACCTGACCTGCGATAGACCACCCACACCTACACAATTTACCCTTATCCTAGAGCCCTCATTCTTCACATTTCCCGTTGAAACTCCCAGCTATGTAAACATTTTGCCTGTGTCTCTCTCTCTGTACTAGTTCTATCCTGTGAAGACACCTACCTTACCTCTACAAGGAACCAAACTTCCTTTCATCAAGTGAAATTAAACTTCACAGTATGCTTATCTTTATTTTTCTTGTATTAGCTTTTCTGGTCTGGAGAGGTAACAAGTTATTTGTAGTCTAAAGTTTCTTGCAGGTGCTCGCTTTTAATTGCTAAACTACTTTTTCATCTTTTCAACTTAAAAGCAGTCCTCTTTAGAATAATTGTATAATTCAGATTAAATCTTGCAAAATATGTATATGTATTTAAATAAATGGAAAATAATAACGATAATTTAAGCCGTTATTTTCAAAATATTGATAATCAAAATTTAGACATAAATATTTATGAAAAGTAGTGGAAATAATTATGTACGCCAACAAATGAGTGTCAATCTCTACAAATATAATTGAGTCAGTAAATGTTTAAGCTTTGAAAAGAAAATCTTTATTTTTCTGATTATACCACTAATTGTCTGATTGTAATTTATAAGACAGTATGGTAATATCTATATTCAGCCAATTCACCCTCCTTTAACCAGTTACAAGCTTAAGGCAGGCTAAGCCCCAACAATGTTTCCCCCACTAATGATCATGAAGAGGAATTAGTTTCAACAGGAGTTTGCCCCCAACTCTATTGAAATGGTAACAGAAACACAGCTTCATGCTAGGTCTACTGATGGAACGGGATAGCCGTCTACTCCACAGCACACTGTGAACCTGCTTTGAAATGCAGTCAGTCATACATTTACACCCTCTTTGTCAAGGACTCCTGACTGCCTATAAATTCTAACTGTAACACTCTCTAACTATAATGGCTGCCTGATATTATATGGATCAAAACTTCTTATCCTTCAAGCTTTGCTAAAGAAAAAATTCATGAATGGTGGTCCTTGGTGTAGGGCTTCAGCTGCCTTGCAGGCAGGCTAGGGCAGGTTTTATCTGTTCAGCATGGAGCACTTGGAGGGAAGGCAAGCATTAAAATGGACTTATATACCACTTCTGTTATCGGTTTATAGGTTCAATCTGGTGGAACTCTGTCTACTGGTCAATGTAGACCACCCACAAACTGACCATTGGAATGGGGAGCAGGTGACCCTGGAGTCCAAACTGTATCCCCAGACCAGATCAATGGTGGCCCTATCTAGCATCGTTAACACACAGTTTTTGCCTTTCTATTTATTACTGATAAGCACAGAATTCCCCCAAGGTAGTTATTGTCAGTCAAATAGCCTCAATTATGGATGCCAAGATAAGCTTATGTTACTACAGTTCTTATCTCTTAAGACAAAATCCAGTTTTTTACATTTTCTAACAAAAAAGGAAGAAACTATACCTTCTTTACTTTTTTTTCCTTTTTCACTTACTTTCCAAATTAAAGAACGCTATGGTAAAATGTATTTATAGAATATCTCTCTCTAAAAGCATAGAGCCAGCACCTAAATTCACAAATGACTTTCTAAATAAATGGGAAAACAGAAATAACAAAGTTTGTGTCCCATTTTTTTTCTCAATGGTTTTCTTGAACTTATTGTAGTCCTACATTTTCTTTTAACAATTTCAGATCATAGGATGCTTAGTGTTAATATCAATATTGAATACAGAGATGATAATTATGAATGATAATTCACAATGATTAAAGCTTTAACCAGATTTCTCTAAATTTAGTTTGCTATTAATTATGAAAGATATTTCAGTTTTCTCTAATTGGGATGTTTATGGTTTCAGGGATGACAAACTGCCCATCTACACTTGTCAAACCTGGGCCATACCTGGACAGACACCTAGAGACAACTGACAAGGGGGAAATAAAGAGATCAATGACAGCTGTGTGTTGATTCACACCTGGAAATCATATTTCATACTTAAGACTATCATATCTCTGCCATTTATAGGATATAACTTGTCCTACAACATTAATTTGTTTCTCGTGTTTCTGTGATAAACCCCCACAGAATTTCCAGTCATCTTCATCTAAAGTCTAAATCTGATACCTGTGGTCTAAATAAATCTTAACTTCTGAATGAAGTCTTGACATTCACTTTTTAACTTTTACTCCTAGGTATTCCTGAAAGAGTTCTTTCATTGTCCAAGTTTGTAATGAATTCTTGGCTTTCACTTTTTTTTATTTTCGTTTCTATCACCCTGGCAAAATACTAGCTGATTCCTACCTCATATAGTTGAGCGTAAGACTGGTAAACCAGAGATCCTAGGTTTGACTCCTAGTGGAGCCATTGAAAAAATAATGACATCTGTTACATTTCTATTCCTGATGTCTTTTCTTGGCAATATTTGGTTAACTTTATATCAACAATGGTGTTTTACTTGCAGCTTAAACAATACATGTACACGAATAAGATAAACTAATACTCACAATCCTGGGAGGAAATCCCTTTCTGGTCCAAGAAGTTTTGAACCATCCCAAAAACAGTCCAATGGGGTCATAATGATACATGGTTTTATATGGCTTAAAATCTGAAATCAAACAAAAAATGCCATTTAAAACAATGTAGGGATTATTTCAAATATAACTGATTATCCTTCATATATTTCTCTCAGTTCTACTGGACAAAGCTTTTGAGGAAAATGACTGCAATATATATATATGATGAAAATATAGATACTTACTGAATTTAAATACATGTCTTCAAATTCTGGAAAATCAGCTACAAAACACAAATCTTTAAAGTTCCATGATCTGAAAAGTAAAGAAATAGTATTACAAATGATATCTAGTCATAAAATGTTTATTTCAAATATGCAATGTTGACTTTTTCAATTTTCTATCAAACAAATTTAAAAACATTTTGTTCACATATTTTTTGCTATAGGAGATATGTTCGAACAAACAAGGAATGGTCCTGTACAGCGAGTAATATTTCATCTCTATTAACTCATTCTCCCCTGGATTTTAACAAAAGACTTTCTAATTCATAGTCTCGGAAGAGTCTATATGTGACTATAGGGGTCAATGAATTGATACTTACTGCTCATACATATCCACTTCTATCTGTGTGACTTTTCGTAATGTCTCTAAATGGAGCTGCATTGATTGCACATCTAATAAATGACTGCCCTTTATTTTAGGGGTTTGTATAATAAGTTCACTAGTAATGCCACTCCCTGTGTTTACAGTATTCCGTGTATAATCCAACTCCTCCTCTAAACGACCTCCCTCTGCAAGAAATTATGCAAATACATCAAAATACTGTACCATATACTGACATAAAATTCACTAAAAATCAAATCAAATGTCATTTTTTATGAAAGGACAAATTAATGCAATCAAACACTAAATTGTGCTATACTTTGGGAATATTTTCATCAGCTAACGTTTTGACTTTTGATTATTTTAGTGAATTTGAATTTACAACTGACTGTTGTAAAAAAAATAAGTATTTACCATTCACAAAATATTTGAATTCATAAATGAGTACTTTTTTTCAAATGAATGTAAAAAAAACACAATTGTACACCTTATATATCCTCATACTACATAAAATTGACACACAGTTAATGTAATCAGTAGGCAAATGTCGCTGTTCTTGTGACCCTCCACGAAATGCAAACATTTTAGAATTGAAGATTTATTTTTTCTGTTTTCTCTGTCAATTTGTGACAGAGAAATAAACTGTTACAAAATATTCACATTCAGTATTGACACAATTTTTTCCCAACCATAAAGGTTTTTCCACCGCTCATGGAAAGAAATTGTCACATAAGGTCTCTGTCCTATATACATCTCTGTTTATACAAGGTGTACAAAACCTTCTCAAAGAAAACAGCAGGTCATTGCTGAGCCGCCATGATGCTTGATCATGACCAACAGGAATTCCCATTTCATAAATAACACTAGGCATTCTATGTGGCAGAGCTCCTTTTCATACACCTCTGATACTAAATAACACTGACATCACTAACATAATACTTATTCAGGTGATTCACCCTGAAAAAGTCACCTCCATTGCAAGGAAACTTTGAATAAAGCACATAGACCTCCCTGGTTTTAATACAAATTGATGCTGTTTAAATTCTTTAATACTTTATTTTTATGATTTATTTTCAAAAATTATTAACAATAAAAACAGTTTTACTTCAAATCTCTATTATAAATTGTACCAGCATACAGATATGTAGACCAGACAAAAAAGTGTATAATACGAAACAAGCTTATCTCAACTTTAACTCCAATATTTTTATTGATTTTTTCCTTTTAAACTGTCTCTTAAACTCCTAGTGCTTGCTGATATCAGTTTCACTATCAAAGACGGTATAATGGATGTAAATTCTACATTAAGGTAGATGATATCAGGGATATAAATTAAGTGTCACAAGTCTAATGAAGCTTTGTGGAGTGGGACCTAAACTATACACTGCACCCTAAGGTAGAACACCACCAAAGCGTATTAAATGCTGTAACACTAGCGCAGTGTGGGATATGGTGTCCCTTGTACTGTGTACCACCACATTTCTTCTAATACATTTAAGCTAATAAAACATCTGGAGCTTGAATGAATCAATTCTGCTCTGTCACACATTAATCTCCAGAGTTTTTTGTCAAAACCTAATGGTAGACAACCACAAGATCATCAAGGCTAGCGGTAAGTAAGGCTATAGACCCACACATCAAATTGTTTATTTTTGTCCTAGTTTGTGTTTTGCAAGACTGTACTAAAAGACGCAAAGTGAGTTTAGCTACTGGATGTTACACTAGGCTGTCTGTAGAGGGAGCAAGACCTCAAACTAGCACGTCACAGGTGGGGGAGTCCTTTCTCATTGGTCCACATGATCAGAATTGCAAATAAACCACATCTCTGTGTGTGGCCCTCTCTCTTCGCCTAGCTTCCAGGCACACTATACAATCCACATGCTAGGTACATAGTTCTCGTGAGCCAGCTAGGCAGTTCCAACACTCTATACCTTGTGTGTGGGACACCACTGGTCATGCTAGCTGTGCCAGGCATAGCACACTAAGTGTCCCATGCCTGTCCGTCAAACCTTACACCACTCAACATGTCTACCTAGCAGTCTTGCTTTTTATCTCAATGTTAATTATTCTATTGAGAAGAGAAGCGATGGTATCCACTTAGGTAGACTAGGGGGGAAAAAGGTTTTTCTGTAGAGAACGAGGTCTTGTATGTCATATCTGTAAATATCACGAGTACATGTAATGAACTTTTTTGGGTGGTTCTTCTCAGTTATACGAGTGCCATTTACATACTTTTAATCACTTTTGACAGTTTTAAAATCTTTGGATCTTGTTTTGTCATTCTTGCTGCTGGAGATGGGGAAAGTTCTGTAGCGTTTTTTGGAATATTAATACAATGAACAACTAAGACTGCTCTTGGAAACTTAGTCAAACTTGCTTTCTGATGAACTGATGATAAAAATTGACAGAGAATGCTTTAATAGTAACAACTCCACTTTAACTGTCCAATTAAACACTGCAGTACACACCAATTACTAATGTCGGAGACTTACATTAAAACCGCACCTATACAAGACGTCCAAATGAAATAAAAACTGTAGGTTTGAGATAACAACACAGGGTCAAGGGTGAAAGTCGTTAGTGGAATCACCACCTACAACTTCCCGTTCCATCCAGTACATTCTGTACAGCACCATTCAGATTAATTCTTTTAAACGGTTTCAAAACAAGTTCAGCACCGAGACTAATTTCATTCCCCCTTCACATGAAACCTCCGTGACATGAGGAACCATTTTCCGGAGAAGTGCCAGCCTACAAATCAGTCAATCAATGGAGACGTTTCGACAAGTTAAAGTTTTTTCAGGAATTTTTCAAATAAATGTTTTGTAGTCATGCAATTTTTTTAAAACAGTACGAGTAACTGTTGAATATTTCATTCATGAATCAATTTCTTTTACAAAATGCCAACCACACACTATCTCCAATATGAATCGGACCACGAAACTACTATATAAGCACTAATGTGTTTCTGCATACAATTTGTCAAGGCACAAGAAAAGCATGTCAAAAATTCTTCCTGGAAAGGATTACATCTTTTCTGGCATTACAGTAATTTTTCTTGTTCATTTTTTTTTTGCATAACTTCTCGTTCAACAAAACAACAAACCTGAAGGCAAATTATATTGTGAATTTCAAGTGCAGAAACTGACCATGAATGATCACGACCTTCACTAACCCCCTGGAAAAGACCAGATTTTGGCTGAGCCCCTATTGTAAAGTCCCAAAGCTGGTGACTGAAAGGCCATTTCTATGTCATCTGTCAAGTAGGGAGAGTTGTGAAGGCTGGCACATACATCAATGGACCAAGTCTAATCATGGCCAAACCGAACAAAGGCACAGAACAATGGAGCCTCCACACCCCATAATGGTTTCCCTCTAGCCATCCCACCTGACCACCCCACACTCGACCTCACAACAGGCTCCTCCACAACAGTCTCGGTTTAAATTCATTCATAATGAAATTTCTGGGGCCAATGTCCATCAGAAAGGGAAGGACACTTCCCGTTTAGTCAGTTTGGACAAAAAGAAAATAGCTTAAGTACCATTTTTAAGTCATTAACCAGAAAGTAAAAGTTTAAAATTGAATAAAAAATCTATACTGTTTAAAAATTCAGACTATGGAAAACAGGAAATATTTTAGATTAAAAATTTGGTATTAATGCTATTTCACAAATCCAGACAAACAGTGAATGAAACCTGCCCAAACTGAACAAAAGATAGGCAAATATATCTGTTCATGATATGATAGACAGATGTTCACATTACAAAGGGTACATTACATACAGATGGAACTAGTTGAAGGCCTGGATTGTACAGGTTTCTGAAGCATATAGGGTTTGATTTTCATAGATTCCACATAAAAAATTCCCTACAAATCTACACTATTTCAAAAAATAAAAAAATAAAAAAAAATCTACGAATTGAAGGTGGGTTTTTTATGTGAAGACACTAAATATGCAACTGAATGCAAAGGTTTGATCTGTAGATTCAAATGTATGGAAAATAATAAGCTGTCAACTTATTTTAATTTTTGCTTGAAAACCCCTGTAATGAAAAACAATTGAGACCCATGTCCTCCATAAAGTGTAATACAGGAATAACAATTTATCATTATACTAAGGTTACTTAAACTGTACATCGTTAATTAGGATTAGGAAAACTATTTGCAAAATCTACACCCACTATTCATGCAAAATTTTGAAATTTCATATTCATTAAGTATTGGATAAACCTTAAACTTTCAACCTGGGTAAATGCTTTAAAGTCGATTCAACAGACTGAAGAGGTGTTTGCAGTACCCCAAGCATTGGCCCCAGTTCCTGGGTTGTATAGTCTGTGGGGCTGAGGGGAACTATCCTATACCAAGTCCTTATCTTCCACATGCTGATTCCACGCCTATAAACCACTCACAACTAGGAAAAGGGGATTCCATTTACAAAACTCATTACCTGATAGCAGTTTTATGATACATGGAAAATATGGTTTGCCAAACAACAAAAAAATATGCCTTGGAATTTCGGGACCTAATCAAGCATCCTCACAGCCATTATATGCCATGATCTATGACTGTGTACTGTTAACTTGTTTTTGTACAAAATATTTGAAAATTGCTTTTGACGATTTGTAGTTTATTTTCATTCTGAAATAAAAATATGACATTTTGTAATTGTATTTAACCAATACGGAAAAAAACTTATCCTTCTTGTAAAAATAGCAAAAAAAGAAAAAAAAGAGAAGATTTTCATAAAATGAATCAGTTTTACTTCTGTTTCTTGGGTGTTCTTCAATATAATCTATGAGGTCTTCAACATAATGTCATTATCAAACAATAATAGCCAGTGTACAAATGAACAATGAGATAATGATTTGGTGTTATTGCATTCGTAATGTTGTTTCAAGTGCTCCATATCAATTTTGTACCTACATGGTATATGTTTTGTGCATGTAGTTGTCTGCCATATGTAGCTTGGTCATTCCGTAGAATGTAAAATTGGGCGACCACTGAAATACACATTCCTCCTCCTTCAACCTCTTAGTGATCTGACACAGCTTGCCAAAACCTTGATCAGCAGATCCATACAGCCAGTCAAAACCAGGCAAAACTCTAGAGGCAACAGTGTGATTGTAGCAAAAGATCATCGTAGAAAAACAAAAACAAAACTCTTGATACGGAAATAACAGCTGTATGATAGAGCTGTAATGTAAGATAACCTTCACCAAACACTGAACAAACGTCAGAAAACCTTCAACAATCAATTAAGCTACATTGTAAAAAAACTCTACATACCAAATTCTTACTTGGTCAACATGTACTAAAAACCTCTACAAACCAAACTTTAACTAGGTCAACATGTACTAAAAACCACTACAAACCAAACCCTAACTAGGTCAACATGTACTAAAAACCTCTAGAAGCCAAACTCTAACTAGGTCAACATGTACTAAAAACCTCTAGAAGCCAACCTCTAACTAGGTCAACATGTACTAAAAACCTCTAGAAGCCAAACTCTAACTAGGTCAACATGTACTAAAAACCTCTGCAAACCAAACTCTAACTAGGTCAACATGTACTAAAAACCTCTACAAACCAAACTCTAACTAGGTCAACATGTACTTAAAACCTCTAGAAGCCAAACACTCACTAGGTCAACACTAAAACCTCTATACACCGGACTTAAGCAAGGTCCCACTGTCTATACACCCCTGTAAATGGACTCCCTCTAGGTTCTTTAATTTGTAGTTTGTACATATACTGACTAGAAAACCTGTGTATGTCTAGAACCTGTAAAAACAAGACTTAGGTCTGGTTAACTGGGCAATGGTGTGGCACAGTTGATAGTGCTCCTGCAGTCTTCCACCAAGACTGCAGGAAGACTGTTTGATTCCAGGTGCCTGATCATGCTGCTTCTTTGGGATTCCTCCAACATCGTTGATAAAACAGTTGACAAAAGTTGTTACATAATTGTCGTAAAATAAGTATTTTGATTTTATCATTTAACCTAAGCAGCATTAGCATGAATTCCATTTCAATCTCACATTATTCAGAAGAAGACCCCAAATATGTATCAATTTTGTTCACCTGTTCAGGACCTTATTTAACTTTTAAATTGCTAACCCTACAACAAGTTTGCTGGTTTTCTTTACATCTGTTGAATTTATAAACCTACATTAATTGAATGGCCTACTTGCCTGGTGGGCCTATATTATGATGTTACATCTGATATTTTGAAAATAAGTCAAGAGTCGAAGACGCCAGACAGTATAACCAAATGACAAATTGGTGTTTACCTCTTCCCCATCAATTAACAAAACATTGCTATGATTATAGTTATCAGTCACAACTTTTCAAGGGACATAAATATAAAAAGTGAAGCTCGTAAGAATTTTGGTCACTACAGATATATTGTTGTTGGTGTTCATCAATAATCACATTAATTTAAATCTACCAATCTTGTTAGCTTTTAGCCACAATTTGCCCAACAGAATGTTGGCATTATAATGGGGGGGGGGGGGGGGGGGGGTGTTCCAACTGAATGTTAGCATTAAGAATGTTGGCATTATAATGGAGTTTCCAACAGAATGTTGACATTATCATGTGGTTTTGCAATATACTGAAAAAGACTTATTTAAAAATATAAAAGAATAGCCAAGAAAAACAGATAAAAGTGAACATGAAAGGGGCGAAATGAGAGAGACACCAGTAAATGAAATGAAAGAAATTATAACAAGGTTTTATAGCATTTATTTATAACAATACCCAAGCAGTTGAACTTTTTTACCTGAATGATACACTTGACAGACATAAATTAGGAAAGACTTCTCGGTTTTGATATTATGAAATGAATTTCAATTATAGAAGGGTCCAAGCTAGATAGGTGCTGAGGTGACAGGTGGAAGAGAGTGGCATTCTGCCAGAAGCTAGAGAGTTCTGCACACCCACATTGATAGCCGATGTAGGTATGTGCATGTGCTGCCTCCAGGATACCGTCAAATACTACCTTCCATCAATAAATCCAAGTTTTGCTTCAATTAACTCATTCACCCCTGAAAGTTCATAATGAACTATTCCAAACTATGAGTTGGAAGAGTTCAAATGTGTCTTCAGGTGTGAATTAGTTAAGTTTGCTGTATAATGCTTACAAAAGATAACTGTATGGGTGAATTTATATGTTCTTTTTGAAAAATCTCATAATAGGTGGATTTTTATTTCCATCTGTACAAATTCAACATGTCCTTCATCATTTGACATTTAATTTATTTTCTGATAGCAATCTCCTGTTAAGAAACATCATCCTTTTTTAATGCAACAATTTTTATCATGAAAATTCTTGCTGTAATGAGTTATGTTATCTTTGTGAACATAACATTTAAGGAAAATTACACTTGTTTCACCTTTCGACAGGTGTTTCTAATCAACAAACCTGTTTTACACAATGAAATGACTTCAAACAACACATATTTACAATAATTACCCGAAAGATTTTTTTTCAATTACATTTTTTTGGGACTTTCAATACGTAACTTCTGAACTACTGTATCACATAGTTGTTTTTGCTGTGGTGTATGAATTTTTAGGATAAATAATTTAGGATTTTTTTTTTAATTGTGACTGTAGCATCACATTTGTTATCCTATTAAATTTATGATAAGATAGACCATGAATTTAACATTTGCAATACCAACATTTTCATAATAAAAATCTTACATGTGGTTTTCAATTCTTACTTCTTGGTGCTTTACTAGAGAAGGGAAATAAATCACAAACACCAAACAAGCTAAAAACATTGCATGTGCATTACATGTCGCGTAACATCGTTTGTAAACAAAATGTGTTTTTTTTATCAACTATTTCCATTATCATGTAAAATGCTTCATTGAAAAAGAAATGGCAAAGTCATCCTATTTTTAACCTTGTGTAAAGGTTCTCTATATAACGAGTTTAAAACTTCCCATCGTTTCATTGTAAATGTTGGGGGTGAGAAGCTCCCATTCACCACTATAACACATGGGCAAATGAAATAAATACACAAACAGGCACTATCTTTCATGAAACTTGTGGCTTGACAGTGAGCAAGTACAGTCATACATCAACTAAAACAAATTTTTGACATTCGAGTCATAATCTTTCTCATCAAAAACTCTATAACATGGTACAAAGCATTTTACCTAAGCCAGCCTTAATGTTAGAGCTTCAATCTCGGTGGTCTGAGGTGTGTAGATGTCAACCCTACTACAGATACATATCAACTTTATACTGAAAGGTTTCAACATTAAATCTCTCCTCCCTTCACAACATCATGGCACCGTCCATAGCCCTACAGTCTGAGACACTGGCTCACACGGGAGGGAGAGTAGATTGTAAACAACCCAATAATCCTGGCGCTATGTAAACCTCTCATTATAAATATCGAGAGATATGCGTGTGGCGCTGACGTTCAACGCAATATTATAATTTGGACAAAATTATTAATAAGGCAACCCTCTGAAATACTTGTCTGATTCACTTATCCATCGGATAGAGCGTCTTGTCTCCTCCTGCCTACAACTACCTATTGGTAGAGACAAGGCAGGCAAACCACAGACAAATTGTGGAAGACATAACCATTAGGGCTGATTATGCCAGTTAGATTAGCATTATCTCACACACAGCAGACTTAACTATGTCAATTTCTTTCTTTTTTGAACTTATCTGTTTCATAACCTTTCTTCCTAATTTTGAAGATTTTTTGTAAATTTGTTAGGAATATTCTGTATTCTCAAATCTCAAATTATGAAAAATTTCACTTCTTTTACATCAATGTAAACATTTACAATATAAGTGGCCCATCCAGTGCCGGATTTGTAGGAAGATTACAGTTGAGATGAGGACACTATTAGGACAGCTGCCTAAAATTGTCCAAAAAATTAAGGATAATTGTAAGAAGTTGGAACAGGTCTGGTGGGTTTATGAAACCTACAAAAATCCTCATGATTCTGCTGAGTTAAAAAGAAGGATCCACCATTTTTCCTGATTTGCAAGGGAAACAACTCCAATATACCACTAACTATGAAAGGGTGAATTTTATTCTGGTCTGCCAGTCATGACGATTCTTGGTGCAATTTGATTGTGTTCCATATATGCAGACAAAATTATGGTACAGATTGTTTGGCAAGAATTCCAGTTGGAACAGACAGCAGGGCAAAGCAGTACACAAGATTGCAACCAATGAAGTTGTTTTGAACTGGTCAAGTCAAAACAGACCTTTATGTTGGAACAAACTTTGGCACTGATTTAGTGTTTCTGTAACTTCAGATACAGAAGAGATATGAAAAGTTATTTTGTCAACCATTTGCATTGGTGCCACCCGCTCCGCTTGACCTTTAACATGCTGACCACAAGCACATGTACATGCATATGCAGACCGTAAACAGCACAAACAGCACACCAGAATCAAGTACACCTTCTGATTTGAGTTCATATCTGTGGGTGTTTCTACAACTGACCACAAAGCTGTGTTCAGACAGGAATGTGTCTAGGCCTGACTTATGCACAGTATTGGACTGTAGGACAGCCCCCACCAGTACACCTGACCAGCAGTCACCAGGTCAACCCATTAGACAATGGACATGCAGCTGTTCTACCTCACTGGACTGGACCTACATCAAGCTTGTAGAGATGGCCTAGTCTATTCATCACACATGTGGAGTGTAAAGACACCCAACCTACAGCACATTAATGTAAATAAGCCATTGTCCCATTCACCTGAGACAAGTAATTCATCTAGTGTCATTCTACATATATATACACACTGCACTGTGTATCCCTGTGTACATTTCATTACAACTCAGGATTTTGAAATCAACAGCTAACATTTTATTTCAGGTTCAATGTTTTATCATAAACTTGTTTTATTTCAGGTACAATGTATTACTGTAAACATATTTTTATGTAATAGTAAAAGGAAAAAGGAAAAAAGCAGGGACTTGAACCCAGGACCCTCCAAACTCTAGATGGGTGCTCTACCTTATTGAGCTACCTGGTCGCCGACAGATCCTGTCAAGTTTCGCCACATTTATTAAATGTATTATCATATTTATTTCAGGTTCAAAGTACTATCTTAAACCTGCATTTTTTATGCACATGTATGGTAGACTTATTGGATATTTACATACAAGGGTAGGGTAAACTTTTCCAACCCTGTACCATGATCTCAGATTAAAAGAAAACGAGCAAGCGTATGGAAACCTTTAGAGATGTATTTATCATGGAAGTGTTGTAACCTTATCTATTCTGAGAGTCATGGGTTTATAAGCATTACAATTGAAGAGGTGGGTTTATAAGTGCAAGAATGGTAACCTTATTCTGTTTTCCTAAGGTGTGTTTACAAGCATGACAATGGTAACTTTATCCTGTATTCCAAAGGTGTGTTTACAAGCATGACAGTGGTAACTATATCCTGTATTCCAAAGGTGTGTTTACAAGCATGACAATGGTAACTTTATCATGTACTTCGGAGGTGTGTTTACAAGCATGACAATGGTAACTTTATCATGTACTTTGGTGGTGTGTTTACAAGCATGACAATGGTAACTTCATCATGTACTTCGGAGGTGTGTTTATAAGCATGGCAATGGTAACTTTATCATGTACTTCGGAGGCGTGTTTACAAGCATGACAATGGTAACTTTATCATGTACTTCGGAGGTGTGTTTACAAGAATGGCAATGATAACTTTATCATGTACTTCGGAGGTGTGTTTATAAGCATGGCAATGGTAACTTTATCATGTACTTCGGAGGCGTGTTTACAAGCATGACAATGGTAACCTTATCCATGACATGTGCTCTCTGTCTCAGAGGTCTAGCCATATGTGCCTGTTTGTGTGTGGTTTCATATCCAAGTTTTAACTCAAGGTGCATGATGTTATGCATTTGAATTCATTAAGCAGGAGGAACAGGCCCCACCGTCTAAACACACTCCAAACAAACTAAAAACTCATTTCCTCAGCATACAAACCCATTTTTTAAGTACAGTAGCAATATATCTTGATGGTTTATGCAAAAAGTTGGCTGTTAAAAACTGGCTACCTAGCTTCGAGCTTTAAATCCGAGGTATTTATTAAAATGGGAATAAAAGCAATAACGAGGTGCATGTGTTTACAGATAAGTTTGAGCTGAACAAAATGATGTGGAGTACATCACGGTGTGTACCTTACCACAGCAGTAACCCAGTCTCAGCAAGTGTTTGGGCAGTAAATTAGCACTAAATTGCTATTCTCTGTCATAATGCTCATATTGTAAGTATATCACTGAGGTACGTCAATAAGGTAAACATTACATGCTCAATAACACTGTAAGTAAACAACACTGTTAGTATCTATAGTCAACAACCGTTGGAACATTTTTGTTTTTTTCATGAAGATATAACAAATTTTCTGGATTCCGACACAGGGTATGGTTGCAGACATCAAAGTTGCAAATATATCATATTTCCTGATATTGGATTCATCATACATTTTATGCAAAAACTACCATTCTTTAATATCACATGTACTAATTAATTAAGTCCTCCTCATTAAAAGACTTGAGTGAAACAAAATAATGATAATGTAATAATTGCTCTCGTCTACACAGAAAAAGTAAAAAAAGTCGCTCAGGGTTTTTGCCAGTAATTGAAAAGGGCCCCTGAATATCATCAGTGTTCTCACATGTACAGGTTTGGGAAAATATCATCAGTTTTAAGAAATAAAACCTACAATGTGATTTGCAAAAAGGTTTTCCTCTAGCTGTTTCTTACAGTAAAAATAGCATCAATTTTCACTGTTTTTGTTTATTCAATTTCAAATTTCCGTTATTTATGTATTTTGAACACTCTTTCATGGACAGTAATACTTTGTACGTTGCGCGTATGACTGGAAACTTGTATAAACATACTTTTTAATCCAATTGGGAAAATAAAGGCTGAAATTGGGAAAATACAGGGTCATTTTTCAATTGGGAATGGGTCCCTGTACCGGACCCTATAAACATCTGGCAAAAACCCTGTCGCTCTCAAAGATTTTCTGATTATTTTGTCCATATTGTTAATTATCCATGATTAATAACAGGAGCTTTATATATCTAATGCAATGAGTTTTTAATTTTCATCTTTTCACTCTTTAGTTCATAATGACAGTGAATTGATCATGACAGCGAATATTAGAACACAACATACTATATATATATATATATGTATGGTATTGATTAGAGAGAAATTAACATTGGGTGAATAGGGATTTTACGGATGAAGGAGGAATATTTGAATGTTAGATATCGTAACACATGTTTAACAAATACCGTGTATACTAATAGTTTCTACAAAATCGTGAGAATAAGTGTTAACTCATTCAAAGCATAGCCTTATTTTATGTTCTTTAACCTTGTCACAAGTACTCCCTTTCTAAATTGAACTAGAAGACCCAAGAGTAATTAATGTCATGTGACCTGTTTACTCCCTATATCTTCTACAATGACGAAAAATTCCTTCCAAAGAAAACATGATCGTAAAAACTACACACTATCAACAAGGGTAGGGTGAAGATATAGAGGGAACACCTACCTACGTGTACGGTTGCGAGAACACCTATGTATATATACAATCTATAACTAAGGGAATTTTATTAACATTGTTCCTCTAAAAGTATAGTCTTATTCATGATTTCTGAACTTAAACCTAAATCTGGATCTAACTGATAGCTGGAGAGTGGTCAGCTGCTGACCTGGGTACATAATGACCAAACCCCCCTGATTTCAATACAGGCCCAGTGAACCATAAAGATCCCACCCTTGGTAGTGTAAAGGATATAAACTTATACAAAAACTCTAGGACACCTCGTATGGAAGGTAGAAGACCGACTATTCATTCTCCACATTCCAACATAAGAAGGCTTGACATAAAAAAGGCCCTAGCCACTTCTTCTCTCTCCCCTGTGTACATTAACAACAGTACAGCCTAGACCGGCTCCATTATACCAACAATAAAACCCACTGCAATCCTTCTACCCCACTTCCACACAAGAAATTTATACGCTGTGAAAATCACAGTTACATTACTGTCTCAACAAAATTGAATCTTGATCCGTCTGTTTTCAAAGAGAACTATTTTGAATGTGAAAAGATAGAAAATTTGGGCATGAACAGTTTGTACAATGCCTTAAGATAAACCCTATGAGCAGATCTATGTGAAACGATGGCAGTATTTTCAATTCAACTTAGTAAAAATGTTACATAAAGACGAGATAAAGACAAAGCAAACATTCTAAAGCTGAGGTACAAGAGATTGGCACGATAAAAATCTAAATGTTTACTTTACATCAAAAGAAACTATTAAATCGGAATGTTTTGAATAAAATGTTGCCTTTATAATCCAAACTTCTATGACACAGCTATATTTGAAATTTGAAAAAAGAAATCAAGCCGTAAACTGTTGAAAAAGACTGTCCTCAGGTTTTTTAAAGCGATAATTGTCAATCTGATTATGTTTCAAACTCCATTCATTAGTAATTCTAGCTATTAAAAAATATGTAAAACTCCCAGCCGGTCTAGAAGTTCGCAGCATGTGTGGTCCGCTTACAAAAGCTGTCATTGTCGAATACCATGACCTGTAGCGATTGCTTTATCAATACCGCGGTATACCTGGAGCCAGTGTTCAGTCATGGCTCTGACTAACAATACACCGATCAACGTCTGTCACACACATGTCCACAGTCAGTTCTGTTCAATTATGCATAATAACTTTTAAAAAACTGTTTGTAGGTACATACACAGCTTGTACTTTGGTTGACAAGTTTTTCATGACAAAATCCTATTACTTTTTTTATTGTAATTGTGAAACCTGCATAAACGGACCACCCTAGCTGTCGACCTACTGTCTATTCTTTGTGGAGTTGAATGGAGACTCTGTCTTTATATATATACACATATATATCACCCTCCTGATCATTGCCATGTTAAAATGCATACAATGAACCTGCCTGCATATCTCTCTATTTAATAAACCTGTCTACAGTGACCAATACATATATTATATCAATTAAACCTGTCTATAGTGACCACCACATGGATCATATCAATTAAACCTGTCTACAGTGACCACCACATATCTCCCCATATATTACACCTGTCTACAATGACCACCACATATCTCCACATATATTACACCTGTCTACAGTGACCACCGCATATCTCCCTATCTGATCTATTGCACCTATATCATCTTTGTAAAGAAGCAGTACTTTCCATGGTCAGATATATAGATTACCCAAGTAATCATTCCTTTATTCTGCTGTTAAAGAACATTTCTATAGCTATAGCTATCTTCCAGCTTTCCTAACTGCCTATTCCATTGGACTGTTGTTAATGAACCTCTCAGACCACCCTAGTGTCTGTTCCATTGCTTTATAGAGAACCTATCAAATGTGACCTGAACTCGCTGCCCTCTTGTTATCTATGATTGCTTTATACTAATTTATAAACACCACTTCGAACTCGTCTATATAGTGACCATATTTCCAACATTTTACTGTATTATCTCATATTATCCTCTTATATTAGTCCTAGTTTTCATGTGTGCTTCCTCACTTTAATTGTTCAGATTTATGAAATTTTAATTTAAAATTTGTAAGTATCTTTACTAATTTTAAAAACAAAAATTTACAAACTAAAGTGAACTTGCATCTATTTTTTTATTCATTGTCCCATGATTTGATTTTATTACAAATCCATGCTCACAAATTATTTTTACATGCATGACAATATTTTTCAATATATACCCAATTCATTTGAATCAAATAATTTTTGTGTCAGTAAATGTTTGAACTCAAGTCGAAAGTTTTTGAATAAATTTATAACCCGATACACACATCTTGAGTAAAGTCATGTATTAACCCTTGCACTTGGGTTACAATACAGGTTCCACAACACCTAGCTCCTATTTTATAGGGTTACTGCAACTCCGGGCATAATAAAAACAAAATAAATATTTTAACAAAAATACCAGATGGTGTAGATGTTATAAACTTTACATTCAAGAAACTGGGAGCATATGGGTATTTTATCTTGGATAACCTATCTCCAACTTACACACAAAACATTTCCCCAGCGTTTTTCCGTTTTTACGACCATCATAGAGATCCTATGAGGCAAGTCTGCATATAAAGGTGTTTGAGTAAGGTGAGTTCACTATCCAGTAGTTAAAAACAGTTTTTAGCATCTGCTGTATCCTATACCTTTTAAGACCTGGCTTTTCCTAAATAGACAGAAAGATTTTCACACAAAGGGGTTCACACAACTCAACCTTTCGCGAAGGTGGATAGAGAAAAAAACACGAGCCAGCAAACATTACACCAGAAGCCTTAAATGATATGTCAAACGCCAGGCGTACATTCAGTGCACCCTGCGTAAGGTCCCTTTTCCAAATTTGTTTTGCACTCGAGTAACCAATTTAATCCTTTATTAATACAAAAATTCAATTGATACAGGAGTTTTTTCCTAATTTGAAAGTGTTTAAGAAAATTCTCTTTGATTTAAAATTCAACACATCAATTACATTTTTTTAAATCTATGATATTTTTTACCTAATCGATAAATAATCAAGCAATGATCTAATGCCCAACTCTGCCATCAAACTAATGAATGTTTCAAAAGTAATTAACTAAACAATTGAATATTTATCAAAAATTGGTCTGATCTGAGCAGCTGACCTGAAATTTGGAGTAAAAGTGCAAAAATGAAAAAATAAATTACACTTTTAGGATATTTCTAAAAACACTAATATCTGAGTTTCAGGTTTTATGTTGGTTATTTTTCTTTTTTCTTATGTAATATATATATTAACTTCAACTTGATGTTAAAGCAAGATATCTATCTTTAGGTATTGAAATTTGTTTGCCAAAACAAAAAAAGGAAGAAGTATTCATGGTTTATTAAGACTAAATTATAAAATAAAAAATCTATCATGTATTATATAGGTTTTCAATTTCTATATTACATTCCCAATTAAAAGTATAATATTAATCGATTTTTTTGTTTGTTCAAATATTTATTTTAAATATTTTTACATTGTTCCTTTTACATTTATCCAAACACATTTTTTACATTGTTCCTTTTACATTTATTCAAACACGTTTTTTACATTGTTTATTTTCAAAATATTAAAACAAATTTGTTCCAACAGTATACCCTATACAATACATTATTACAATGTTATACTTTTAATCATTTTATTACAATGAATTAAAAACATTTTTTAATGTAACTGTTTATCAAAAAAAAATATGTTCATATCAAACAATGTACTACTATACAATGTATATAGTTATATACCACTGTGGAAACTTCTGTGTACTGTGTGTATTAAAACTAGTCTACTTTAAAATATGTATCAAAATCCTGAAAAAAAATCTATAACATCATCCACTGGTCTGTTAATAAAATTCAAATATCAGAGAGGCACAAAAGGAATTTGATACCAATATGTTTATAACCTGAAGTCTGAAGAACAGACGGTCAGGTTCTAGTTTTATCGGACTCCCGACTCCCATTCCTATCGTCGATCATTTTTATAAATCCATGTTTTGTACGGTATATTCACAAATAAACTTAGTAAAATTCAATTATCCAGCATTTGAAACTCGACAATCCCATTCATTCTGCACACAACACAGCCTTTCTCCCCCGACCTGAATTTGCCTTACTATCAGAAAACATAATCTCGTTAACCGTGGCGAAGAACAGTTATACATATATACTCGTTTCCCGGCTCGAGGGAGAATTTTGTTGTTTTGCAGTGAACTTCCACTTCAGAACACCGTGAACATGCCATAAAATGTATGTTAAAACCAAACCGTCAGTATCGCGAACTAAAACTCGCCCGGTAGCCGACGCTATATGGTATATAATATATTAGACTCGCCTACAATATAAATATTGAGTTTATCGATCGGATTAAGGCTGATTTACTTCAGAGTACGAAGGGCGCTAAATTCAACTTTCAATTATCGTAATACATTTCTTTAAACCAAACCCCGGTGAAACATACCATCGGGAAAGCGGTATTTGGTGAAATAATGAGCCAGTGAACATTGCTTCCAAAAATAAACCCAGGACCACACACCGCCAATATTTCGTTTCTGGGTCACAAGATGGCGGACGCCCGATGATCAAATGGCACTTCAAAACATAGCGAAGGTTTTGTTACCATGATAAGACAGAAAATGCAGAAATGTACAAGTAAATCCTTACCTTCAACCCATAATTCCTCGATGTTGGTTTCTATTTTAGCCGTTTTCAGACCAACACAACACAATGAGAGAAGCAATAATCCCACAAAAAGAACTTTTCCACAATGTAAGTCAATGAAACTGCCGATGGCAAACAAGTAATTTTGCAAGTGACATCGTAACCACAGAGCATTTTTGTTACCGTCCGCTTTTCCCTGTTAAAGAAAAAAACACAATATAATGTCATATTTATTTCATTCTCAAACACACGAGCAACATACATAATTCATATACACGAGATTTTATTGAGTATACATGTATACACCGGCGTATGGTTGTATATAAATTGACTTTTCTCCCCGGGGCGACAATTGAGGAACGTGTCTGTAATTCTTATGAACAAAGTTAGGAAAGTTTTATCAATGAAATGTCTTTGCAAACGTGCACTTGTTGATATCAGTGAAATATCATCAATCATCCCTCGGGTGAATGGTTCGACACAATGCTTAGATTTGGCGTGTCAGTCGACACACGGGATTGGGGCCATGCTAAATATTCAACGTATTGTTGATCTTTTGGGGACTTGGGAGGTTTCTTTCAAAAATATCTAAACACTTTGTAAACATCTTAGACCCGATTTGCCTCCGTTGGGGGTACAGCAGCAGTATTAGGCCCTAGAAGGGGGACCCTTGACTATTTACCTCGTAGCTGATGTATATATATAGAGAGGCCCGACAATTTGGATGGGGAGCGCGGAGCGGTTTGGTGTTTACACCAGTTCTACATTAAAGCTTACCTTTTTGACTTGTCTATAAGCCTCAGCTGCATTTACCCAACTAGTCCTTGTAAACAATTCATCCTCAAACTCTTTGTTGTTTCCCTTTCTCCGAACCGTCATCGTGGCTCCCTGTAACGGTGGGGGAAAACAGATCACATTGGAGTAAAGTCGTCGTCTTACCCTCTATCCCACGTGGTTAGTCGTACAAATATAACAATTTCCAAGAGGAACAGTAACAACATTATACATGTTTAACTTCACACATTCAAAATGCTTGTTTAGTCCAGATTTCCATTCCGAATTCGACATAGATTCAAGTATAAATCGTATCCCAACGCATGAACCACTCATCCGATCTCTCGTCTTTCCTTACGTTCTGCCTGTAACAGTTCAGTATTTGCATTAGGGCTCCGCCTTCGGGTCATGATTGACACGATAAGATCACCCATATCTTTACGCCGATTGGCTGAATTTAAATGGGACTGCTCAAATAACAGCAGCCCGACATTTGTTGCTTAGCAACTGGTTTGCCACAGAGAGAGGACCACCCAAGAAGTTGGAACCTCCACCACGGCAAATAAACAACATTCTTTGTATATGTCGTCGTGTACATAATTGTGGCCCGGTCTAGCTATTCGAGATGTCACGAGCTGCTGCTATTGTCCCACCTAGAAAGTCTTACAGTTTTATGAAGTAAAATGTTTTAATTCACTATCAACGTGATCTCTAAACAGAAAAAATATATTAATTGCGACCTTATTTCGTTCTTTTCCCAGAAAGCCGATAACAAACATTTATATTAATTTAATGTTGAATTTTATCTAAGTGGTACATGTATTTTCCTGAATGCGAAAAAATATAGCTTTCAGTGTGTATTAATTTGATAATACACTGTAGACAATATGAAGGCTCTGTGTGCGGTCCCGTCGTATCTTGATATATGTAACGGATGGAAAAGCCCTGTTAGCTTTTGATGTATATTTCATCCGGAGCTACTACAAAATTGTACATCGGTTTTATACGAATATCGTGTAAACACAAGATATTTCTGATTTCTCTCGTTTCATATCAGTAAGAAGGTGAAAGTCTTGACTTGTGTTTCGCTCAAAGTAAAATTAAAAAGGAAAGATTTTAAGTATTTTTAGCATGCCTATTACCGCACATCATCAATTAATCCCCGTATTTATAATAAAAGTTTACTCATATGCACTTGATATTACCTGTCAAACTGCTTGAATTAATAACAAGAAAGGGAAAATACGATGGATAAAAGACTATTTATGAACTATTTGGTAGACTTATGACACCTTTAGTCAAAGGCACATGCTCACAAAATATTATGGTTTTAGAGGCACACATTTATATATTGTTTAAAAAGGGAATTAGAATTAATTATGAAATAATCTATTTTACATGATTTAAACATGGTTGGCCCCATCCCTCTCCCTATGTGAGTACGTTGTGTTTACCGCACATATAAGCCCACCCGGGAGTTTAGAAGACCTACTTGACCGAAGAACGGAGAGTTGGTTGAACAGTTTCTTTATAATTCTGCCTTCCTGTATTCTATATCAGATTAAAAGCGCCGTTCTCGCCAGCCCAGCTCTCTCGGTTTTATCTCATTATACTTGATTGAATAAAAAAGCCGGCGAGATAAAAGTGAAGGCCTGCTCTTGTGGAGATTATAATAATTTTGACAGCCGATCGAACCAGTGTATCTGCCGAGGAAAACAAGTTCCGTTGAATTAAATTGAATAACAGTATACATAAAAGAATTAATCATTTCATCAGCGAAAATAACTCGTGCCGAAGTGGATTTGAATCTTATTTAAGATCGGGTTTAGACATTCCAACTATAAGAAAAAAGACGGGATACGAACTAATTCAAAGTAATACCGCATCCATCGGTATGAAATGGACAAAGCAATACCAATGTTTATTAACAACTTCATACATAAAGAAATGTCAAGATTTACAATCTGAGCGCTATAATTAAGCTCAGATTTGAAAACAATCTCAAATAATCATTTTTTTATCTGAAAATTCTTATAACAATTGAAAACATTTATTCAATTTGGTGGTTTCGTTTTAAATAGATCTGTTTTAAATGTTTTCCCTCCCCTTCGGCACGATCGCTGAAACATTGATGAATCGTATTACTCTTTAAACCTGTTATAGGTCTGACTTTTAGACGCCATTTGGGATTGTCTTTTAATAAAATTGATCCATGGTTTTGGAAAAAAATATTTTTTAAAATGCAGTGAAATCTTGTGAGGTGAAGGAACTGACATTTCCAAAGGGCATAACTAAAACGAGAGTAAATAATCAAAATTGCGTAAAAGAATTTGGAGATAATCAGATCGTTTAAATGTGTGTGTTAATAATGGTAACTCTCGCCGTTTCGCTGATGGTTTAGTGCAGCAGTCCTGATAGACGTGGACCAAGTGATTATAATCATATCTCTTCATAAAAATTGAAATTGGCAACAGAAAATGAATCATAATGTTATGTGAAACTTGTCTCAATTTTTAAATTCTCTACAGGATTTTAAGCATTCCTTTACACAGGGGAAACATTACCCACTAACACATGTTGTACATAACTAATTAAACACTATCATGGAAAACAATTTAAATGTGTTGTCTTTGCTCAAAATTAATGATGAATGCGACAACCCCAATTGTCCATTATGTGTTCACTCGGTGATGAATACACCCCAAACTGTCAAACTACATCTGCCCTCAAACTGTCCTTCGCTTTGCTTCCACTCGGCGAAGAAAACACCATGAAACTGTCCAAATATGACTTCCAAATTATCCATTGCTTTTTCACTCGGCTAAGAGCTCGGCGAAGAAAACACTCTGAAACTCTCCAAACATGACTTCCAAAACCTTCTATCGCCTTTTCACACGGCGAAAAAACACCCTCATACTGTCAATATATGACCAAACTATCCATTGCTCTTTTACTCCACGAAGAAAATACCCTGAAACTCTCCAAACATGACTTCCAAACTATCAATTGCTTTTTTTACTCTGCAAAGAAAACACCCTAAAACTGTCCAAATATGACCTCCAAACTATCCATTGCTTTTCTACTCCGCGAAGAAAACACCCTGAAACTGTCCAAATATGACTTCCAAACAATCCATTGCTCTTTTACTCCACGAAGAAAACACCCTGAAACTCTCCAAATATGACCTCCAAACTATCCATTGCTTTTTTACTCCGCGAAGAACACACCCTGAAACTGTCCAAATATGACTTCCAAACTATCCATTGCTTTTTTACTCCGCGAAGAAAACACCTTGAAACTGTCCAAATATGACCTCCAAACTATCCATTGCTTTTTTACTCCGCGAAGAAAACACCCTGAAACTGTCCAAATATGACTTCCAAACTATCCATTGCTTTTTTACTCCGCGAAGAAAACACCTTGAAACTGTCCAAATGTGACCTCCAAACTATCCATTGCATTTTTACTCCGCGAAGAACTTGGCGAATAAAACTTCCAAACTATCCATTGCCTTTTTACTCCGTGAAGAAAACACCCTGAAACTCTCCAAACATGACTTCCAAACTATCCATTGCTTTTTTACTTCGCGAAGAAAACACCCTGAAGCTGTCCAAATATGACTTCTAAACTATCCATTGCTTTTTTACTCCGCGAGGAAAACACCCTGAAGCTGTCCAAATATGACCATTGCTTTTTCACTCGGTGAACAAAACACCCTGAAGCTGTCCAAATATGACTTCTAAACTATCCATTGCTTTTTCACTCGGCGAACAAAACACCCTGAAGCTGTCCAAATGTGACTTCTAAACTATCCATTGCTTTTTTTACTCCGCGAAGAAAACACCCTGAAGCTGTCCAAATATGACTTCAAAACTATCCATTGCTTTTTCACTCGTCGAACAAAACACCATGAAACTGTCCAAATATGACTTCTAACCTATCCATTGCTTTTTTACTCGGCGAAGAAAACACCCTGAAGCTGTCCAAACATGACTTCTAAACTATCCATTGCTTTTTCGCTCGGCGAACAAAACACCCTGAAGCTGTCCAGATGTGACTTCTAAACTATCCATTGCTTTTTCAGTCGGCGTACAAAACACCCTGAAGCTGTCCAGATGTGACTTCTAAACTATCCATTGCTTTTTTTACTCCGCGAAGGAAACACCCTGAAGCTGTCCAAATATGACTTCTAAACTATCCATTGCTTTTTCACACGGCGAACAAAACACCCTGAAACTGTCCAAATGTGACTTCCAAAACTGTCTATCGCGTTTTCACTCGGCGGAGATAACACCCTCATACTGTCAACATATGACTTTGAAGTTGCAAATTGATTCTATGATAAGTAACAACGCGATAATTTGGAGAGCAAATGGTGAAAATACGAAACTAATTAGATAATATGTAAAGCTGAAGTCATGACCCCTGAATGACACTTTCTACTAATGTTAAAAGAAGCATACTTCAAAGCCGAAAGAATCCCACTTTGTCATCAAACAAGAACGTATAGCTGTTTGCAACTTGTGATCATATTATACAATATTCTTCGACCGAGTGCTCTGTGATGTATTCAATGACAACCGTAACATTTCAGCCGATTATGTTATCTTTTACAGGATAAGCGTTCAATTCTCAAATTGCTGGATTTGACCATAGCATATTGCACAGGCAATCATGCTGATGAACCATTAGACCAAATATGCAGTTAAAGTATGTTTATAAAGAACTTAGGGGGAAAATAACTGATACAGTGCCGCTTAACATTTCTAAAATATGTTCTACGAGAACAGTTCCAGAAAACTATGTCCCCAATGTCACACAAACAAAGTTACTCAGCTAAAATAAAGTGACCAACGATATATATCCCTGACAAGGTAAAGTGGCCGAACAACGCATTCAGTTGGGTAAATAAGAACGATAAGTACAATGTATAACAAAATTCCGTTAAGGTTAGAATGTTTAACGTGTATTCAATTAATATAGAAACAAGGTTATGGCAGCAAATCATATAATAGACATTTTAATTAAAAATGATCATTGCCATGTGTTGGTAAACGCTTAATTGGCGTTTTAATTAAAATGATCTTTGTCATGTGTTGGTAAACGCTTAATTGGCGTTTTAATTAAAAGGACCACTGCCATTTGGTGGTAAAACGTTTAATTGACGTTTTAATTAAAATGGTATTTGCCATGTGGTGGTAAAACGTTTAATTGACGTTTTAATTAAAAAGACCATTGCCATGAGGTGATAAAACGTTTAATTGACGTTTTAGTTAAGTAAATTATAGCAGAAAAAATCAACCGTCGATTGACAGTTTATTCAGAATGATTTTTGAAATGTTGCAATGAAAACCCCCCCATTAAATTGATATTTAAACTAGAATGGTGACTGCAGTGTGGTAACAAAAACTTTAACAGGTGTATTGTATTCGTTGAATAATCAATGCAATGTAGCAAAAAACAAAAAAAATGGCTATGAATAAGAAAGACTATTTCAACTCTTGAATATGGTAGTATTTTATTTTAACTTAATGCACTTTCCAAAATTAATTGTACAGACAGATTATTGCAATTTGCTATACATTGCAATTCATTTGCTATTGAAACTCTTGACCTTATCTTTTTAAGAACATGGTAACTCTCCAAAAAGAATTGCAAAATGACCTAGAACAAGAAAGACTATTGCAATTTGCAGTACATTGCAATTCATTTGCTATTGATACCCTTGAACATCTCTTTCTAACAACAAGGCAACTTCATACACCTTCCAAAACAATTGCACGCCATTGCATTATTTTTTCTTGGGACAGCCACGATGTGAAAGTATGGCTTCTCATAGCATAATGTTATGTGCCTCCACGCTATGTTTGAAATAAATCTAAAATATACATTTACAATAATGAAGCATATGAACTATAACTTCAGAAAATCCGTAAAATCACACAGAGATTTATTTTGATATTAACTTTTTATTTTCTAAAGAGAAATAATAATGAGCTACTAGCTACTGCAGATCAATTCCAAATAAAGGAAAAACAATTTCACAATGGGATGTTGATTTCCGATCACTCTTTTAGCGAGAAAAAGTATCAGCACTTTTATCATCTCTATAAAATTAAAGATTTTTCAAAACCCAAAAGATATTTTTTAATCTGAAAACAATTTCAAAAGTGGGAATGGGTCTTCATGATAGGGGGATTGTTATCAAACAACATGGTGTTTTTTTAAATGGCAACTGACGCCAACGAAAAGTTCAAGCGTTGGAATAGATACTACCAAACCACACATGCTGCGAGCTAACAAACAAGTGACGTTTGGAAATGGACTTTAGGCGTACTACACACACGCTCATTACCAGGTGTCCGTTTAAACGTTAATTGTGAAAGCTATACCACCGTCGACAACAAGGAAAGCGACTTAAAGAACTCCGAACATGAAGATGGTATCAAACACACCCTTAGAAAAGCAAAGGAACTGGATAGTTCAGAGACTGCAAAAACTCATTTGACACCAAGATGTAGATCTTTGTTGGAATCATTGATAAGGGTCAATGGTACCCTAACAAAGGTGTTCGTTAGGCAATCATCATTATGAGGATTAAATCCAATATAAAGGAAAACTACACCCATGAAATTTTAAATTACTTTCGACACGCACAAAAAGTCAGAAATCTTTCGGCGTTTTATTTCATAGGAATAAATACCTTCTCTTACATAATTTATGCTTATCATGAAAAAGATATGTTTCAAAAACAAAACATCATAATTAGCTTGGAACAAATAGCAACCAGTCTATAAAATTAATTGATTTAATATTTAAAATGTTAACACTTTAAATGTAAGAAAACAAGCAATAACATATTTTTTCTAAAACTTTTACTTAAATAGACAGCAGCAATGGTATTTTGAAACGGTAATGGAATGTCTGAAATGTTATCACCTTAACGCCGTCATTGTAATACGAGCATATTGTATTTTCTTTATGTATTGATTTTCAATAAAATCATACCAAGTTTGTACTGTTTAAGGAGATTCCAGGTGACGATTGCCCATTTAGAGTTTTAAAAAATATCATATTTGGTATTAAATGTATATGCAGTCGACGATTTCTTGTAAGAAAGGATAAACCTTTTTGTATGCATTCAAAATAACAAAATAAATCGTACACACACACACACACACACACACGTACGAAATCTACAAATTTTGCTACAAATTACGTACAAACGGAAGGCGTTTTTGATTTGTTTAGGCAAGCAACGGTTTTAGAGATATTGTGTACAGTATATGCAAAGCAACTACTGGATATAAGACTAAAATACATCCTATCCTTTCTAACAAGATTAATTACAGATTCGTAGAAGAAGTCTTTAAAAGCAAGCTAATCCAAAGCTAGCACTTGTTGTGAGCTTAGGCTAAGCCGAACCAGGGTATACCTCCCAAGTAGGTAAATACATGGAACGGTTTACAAGGCTCTTCAACAGAGGCTTGCTTCTAATTATTATTTATTATTTAATAGGAACCTGTGTATACTTGCGTTTGTCACATTTAGGGCAACCGTTGCTCACTTGTCATATACTGTGGGAGGTATTTTATCAACGATCGGAGTAGGTAATAGAATACCATGATTAAGTCAACAAAGATTGAATTGATTATGTATTGACTTTATGTTTAAAAGAAAGAAAAAAAGAAAAAAATCCTCATTGCTAATTCTATTCGGCAAGATGCTTTATCGAAATCGACCCCAGCCATTGTGTGTCAGATTTAAAATGCCATGATAAGTAGGTTTTAATTGATATTGTAATAAGCCACACACTGACCTGTTAGTAAGGTAATAACAGTTTCCGAACAAATAAAGGTTATAGTGATGGAGGAACAAAGGCGAGACATTCCGAGAAGATATAGATACTGTGTTCCCATTAAACAACAGTACGTACATATCTGGCGTGCTCTGTACAAATCAATCACGTCGGTGACATTTTTGACACGTGGCAGTGACTTTTGCGCCCTTTTTCGGCCGGGCCTCGTGCTTTGCCGATCCTGCTAGCTGACCGTTCGCTGAGTAAGAGCAGTACACCACATCTCCCTGTGTGGCATGACAAACAACGATGGAGGGAGTAGTCGGTCGTCTGTTTCTTAATATCCATCTGACACTCGAACTCGTCAAGCATATCGAAGTATATCTGCGATAAACTATTCAAGAAAAACAAAAGGTCTTGACATTTTTTATTGAAGCAAACCTTATCTTGAGTCAAATGCTACCAGAAATATGTAATCGAGCTTTGAGTTGCCCTAAGGTAGATAACTCGCGTAACACGAACATCAACACGTTTCATGTTTAATAAAACTATTGGTTCAAGAAAATATTTGACGCTTACTAAACGATCACCCAACCGACTGGAAAATGACGTTATTAATGTCAAACAACCACGCCAACACTTGGTAAAACTTGAGGCCAAAGCTAATATCCGTTCTCTGACCCTCCTTGATGACCTGTACCCAATCGTCAAAGGTCAACGAAACTTGATTTATCCATCAACATATTCCTGACCGATGTTTTGGTTTTCTAATTTAAATAACTCTGATTTATTAATAGCTTATGAATGGCAACCACTGTCGTGATTGTGTGTTTGTTTCATGAACGGTATTAAAACGGAATTCACATAAAACTAATTTATCTTTAACATGAAAAAAGGACGATATCATTATCCTTTTGACATCATTGAGAACATACTACATTCGACATATATTATTTATGAATTTTCTAACTACTAGTAAATCATTTTCGCATGTAAGTATGTTTATCTTGAGCTGTCGGGCCTTTCCTTTTTTTACCTAACGACTGTTGTCATCAGCATGACAGATGCCACACGTGAGCCTCTCTCACGTTAAAAACATCTGATTGCATACATTCTGCTTCATTTGTGAGACGTGTCATTCAGTTATGGATTGAAATGCATGTTCTTAACATTTATACGCGGAAGCGCATCTCGGATAATATGTGTGTAAGCAACTGGGTTTCAAAACATCGTAAATGTCAAAAATACCCATTTGAGTACTTTTATCTGATTTATATATATGTTCAAGCAGCAAAGAAAGTTACCCTTTTATCTCTCTGTGCGTTTTCCGTCCTTCCTTATTTTCTGAAAGTATGTGGACAGTGCTAAGTGAGAAGCCGGGCCAGAGGCGCAATTCTATTGTTAAATAAGTATATATATACATGTGTATATGATTATACATAAACTGTTTACTAAAATATTCCACCTACTTTCATGTCCCATACGCTTTTACACGCCCTTTCATAAAATTTGTCAATTATATTTACAGCTAGACTGTTGCGTTATCATGCAATGTTTTATAATTCAATAAGGAAAAGGCATAAATAAGTTGTGATAACTTGCGCCTTATCCTTTTGTTGTGATATGCAATAAAATCTGCTTAAACTAAATCTAAACTTAATTAAACTATGTTCTTCACGTCCTAAACAGTCTGTTTTAAGAAAATCTTATTAAAAAACGCGCTTTCATAAAGGATTATATAGGCACCTACCCTTTCGCTGTATTTCTACATGTGTTTTAGAACGCTTTAGACAAGGATTTCCATTCTTTTGACCTACAATAACCGCTAATGAAGTTCTGTGTGGTGAAAGAAAGGCATTTGTCGCAGAAACGTATTTACTTTGTTTTAGAATTTGCGTCTAAAACTTGTCCTTTTTTTTCAAATAGGTGCTTCATTTCTTGGTTTTTCTAGTGATTATTTTCTATGGTTACAATTTTTCCGGAGAGAAACATCAATGAGAAACAATTTGGGATTTCATTTGTCATTAAGTCGTAATTGGTGCCCAGTTATTCATACTGTTAGAAATATCCAAAGAGTTTCCGAACTTTTTAAGATACGAGGTTTATCATGAAAAGATTTGGTATTATTTATTCAGGTACAAACTCTGTATAATACTGCGAGTTAAAGGATTATAATCACAGGCGTTATTTCACCACGAAACAACGCTTATGAACCATTCAAAGAAAATGTGGTGTTCGTTTATTACACTGCACATATCTAGAGTCCATGCTGTTGTAAGACTTATGAGAGGTCCCCTTTCGGCTATAAAATGTAACAAAAGTGATAGTGCCAAGTATAGTTAAAACACCCTGGTAATCAGCCAATCAGTATACACGGTTGGTCATCCAATAAGAAAATACAGTTGGTCATCCAACAAGAATATCCAATTAGCGACTGAGATTTTATCATCTTTAATACTAGTAATAAATTAAATAACATTGCACGTTATATATTATTCAGTGTACACTGTTGCTGTTTTGTTTGCATAAATCTGTGTTGGTACCAATGTAACTTTTTATTAAAAAAAATATCTAATAACGTGAGTTTATAAGCAAAAACAGCAATATGGTTTTTTGGCGTTTATTTCTGTTGTTGATATTGTCGAATTACCTGAAATGAATATTTGATCTGATCATAATCTCAGTTCAGTGTCTGGAAAGTTTTTTTCTACTGTATACTGCGCTTTAGATAGTTGGCAATGACTATATATAGGTCAAAAAGTACTTTAAATGTATTAATAATGGACATTAGACCAGATGGAAGGTAGTGTGGTATTCTAATTACATTTGTAAAGTTATATATGTCAAGATGAAAACGTCTCTGTTGTATACATACAAGCATGTATATGAGGCAAGAACATGTTTTGAGTAATGGTTTCAATTAACGTCACACGATCCGAATGAATGTTGATTTGATGGATGTCCACAAAACCTTTACGACAGTTGCAGGGTTTACGATTGTTAAGTTTCCTCTGACCATTTTTAAACTGTGGTAGTTTTTTTACCTTGATGGAATGAAAACACGTTATTGAAACCACTGACTAAAGACTCCATCGCCCAAAGAAACCGAAAGTGTGTAGCTCAAATTACGAAGAAACACGTAACATTACTGAATAACAGCAAAAGTCGGAAAGCAAACTAGCAAAGAAAGCAAACTATATAAAATAAAATAAAAACAATAAAAAAAACAATTAAGAAGACTTCAGTTCCTAAACCTGAATTTATAAAATTCCCCAGAATACAAGTTGTAATCACTAAAGAAAAAATAACCTACTTCGGACATTTTGTGAAACTGGACTACGTACAAAATCTAGATTGAAACGAAGGATAAAGGCAAGAGCAATTATGTTAAAAACAATGTTATTTCCTACAAAGCATATCAATATCTGAATTTGTATTCCAAGATAATGTATAACAAATTGCGAAAGAAACAAGCATGCTTCAATACACTGTAATGCGTCTTCAAAACCACTGAATGGAATAAAAAGAGATACATTTTAAGCAGAATGAATAAATGTATACCATAGAAGATGTGTTCATAGGAAAACGAATCACGCGAATATTTTTAGTATTGCTTTATTCTGACGCCAGCATTAAAGCACCTAAACAAGAGCAATATTTAAAAGCAAAAAACATATCTGTGGTTTTACTATCTGAACTGAAAGAAAAAGCACAATGTAGAAGCACAATATCTGACTGGTAGGTTAGACTTATTGTGTAATTAAAACTCAATTTGAACGATTGCAAGGTTTTATGTAAGACAGGTATATTTGAATGTGTCTAACATTATAACAAATCATGATACATGTGTCGCCTAAAATTGTGACATTAAAAGCGAAGTGAAGACAAAACGGATGTTTATACTTCCGCAGGCAGGAGTTAATCTAACATATTAATAACTCAACACAGGCTAAAAACAAGTCTCATTGCATTGTACATATCGCTGTTATTAATAATAACTTTTATATATCACCGAAAAAATCCTAAAAATCCTTAGCAAAATATAACAAATATTGCTACACATAGGAAGTCAATGTCTTTACATATTGAAAGAAAAAAGGTTTAGAGTAACTGAAAAATCCTAATGAATCTCTTATTAAAGAATTAAAACCTTAATGGCAATTCGTTGTTTACTAATTAAAACCTAAAGCTTAATTATGCATTGTGGAAAATAATGAAAATAATACTGTATTATTGCATGGCCTTTTCATTTAAAACAATCAAAACAAGATATTTTCATCAAAAAAAAATGTTGAAATATTTAGTAATTTCCTAACTTTGAGTGCGTTCTAAAATTAACAATCTTACTAGTATGTTATAAAAGTTCATAGTATTTACAGCTATTTCCCCATTTATTTTTTTAACTTTGCGTTTAAATGTTAAAAGCCACCCTGAATGAAGAAAGCATTATATGCTATTTTACAGAGGTTGTAACAAGACATTATGTGTAAGCCATTACAAATCAGCGGGATTTTTCACACAATTTATAGAAACAAAAGCTTTGTTTAATTGTATAAACTAACCATTTACACAAATATTAAATTGATTTTTTTATTAGGCCAAAAACTTTAAACTTTAAAGTGCGTTTCCGTTTATTTCTATTATTGTAACAATGTTTTTATTTAAACTTGTTTTACTGTAACAAATCACAAATTACAGAAATATGATTAAGCAAAACGTGTATCAACATTATCAACGCCCTTTTCTTAAACAAATATTAAGCTCAACATGATAACCTTCCTTTGCTCAGCATGACAGTTTTTAACCGTATAAAACGCATTATTATAGAAATGTTATGCATGATTTGTCGACGGTAGCTGGAAACAGCGTTAATAAGAAAGTCATATACCATAGAGGTAACACATGCGAACAATATCGAAACGCAGATTAATATAAAAAAGACCGCAAGAGATCCCAAGCACAAAAATAAAAGATGTGTAGTAAATCTCTACAAAAAAGTGAAGCCGACTCAGGTGATTAATAGAGTGACACTTTTCATAAGCTCTCCGGTAAAACCTAAGATATACACTTGTTTCTATTGTTGAGTAAAACCACCTAACGAAATGACCCATAGATGTTGCGAAAAATGATGAGACTGCATTCTCATTCAAGTTCCATGATGAGCTGAAGCTAACAAGAATGCTCTTATCATAGATGCAGGACCTATACAAAAGTGCACGAGAATTACGCCTGACGACTGAAACGTTGCGTCAAAGCTAATAACGTTACCGTGTTACGATTAAATCACGCCTAATCGTTACCCGGTCACAACCAAAAAAAGGCCAACACTTATCACAAGTTATAATGTCAACTTAGATATACAAGAGAAAGAAACTCATCAGCATTTTCTGGGTAATTACAGCAAGTTATATCACATAATACAACCCGAAAAGTGTCGACTTCGTCCTTTGTGGGCTGCGCTGTGGCTAATGTCATGTTTCATGCCAAATTGATGATGAGGTAATTCGCGTGTGTGTGTAATTGTTAAAGTACAGTTAAATAGGCTGTGTAGCTAACAAAAAAATGTAATAATCTAGGTACAGACAGACATAAAAACAAACACGACAAATTACTGGTTCTAAAGTAGTAAAACGTTATACCCTTACAATTAACAGTTGTTCAATACCCGAACATCGTTAACTGTTCAAAATGACCTACAGAGAGATATTATTGGAATTTCTGTGGGATACCTGCTTAGAAACTTAGTTTTAACGACCATCTTTCTGTTCATAAAGATGTTTCAATTAAAATGAAATTTTTGTTTTGGCGGGTATTTTTTATTCTGGAAAACTTTATATGAAACTTTGGTGAAAGCATACAGAAAACAGTTAAAGACAACAACAAGCGCAAAGATAACATCAAAACAAAAGGAAATGCGTCACGAAACTCCATAATATCAGTTAAAATGATATCATGTCCGGTATTTCATATCACATTCCTTGAAACGTACTGGAGCCAATTTAGAACAGAAACGAGTTTGATTTTTTTTATAGTATGTTAGAATGTATCAAAAAATTGGAGTAGAGGAGCCGGAATATTTGTCATCGTTTTTACATTTTTACATCTTTGTGACGTAACTGAGTGTTATGTCATAATGTTAAATATTAAAACAGCACTTTTATTTATAAAAAAATAGTAAATTAATTATATAATATAACATGTGTTTCACCATATCCACGATTATTTAATCAACCTTGGTCCACTAAAGGTATAAGTTTAAAACAAACAGTAGCACCCTACTTTATCAGGATGTTTCACTTTTTTCCCACGATATGTATTTTATTCCATCATGATACTGGAATTCAAATAACTTTACCACGATATTCAACTTGACTTTACCACGATATTCAACTTATTTAACCATGATCCACGCCCCGCGAACGAGAAATATATAGTGTGCAAATTGTCTTTCCCATATCTGTGAATGACATGTATCCCGAGCAAAGAACATCTCGGCAGAGAAAAGAACGTTTTCGCTTCTGTATTTATATGTATATGACCTAAAGCAAATGTACGAGATTTTCAGGTTAAGAACTAATATGAACTGCATGTGTTTTTCACGCCACACGCAGATTTTAACCCGATCCGGATTAGCCACACCTGATGAATTCGTGTAACCCTTCAATTACCAACTTCCGTAAAGTACAAACACTCATTCATATCGAGGCGTAATCAAATTATGTGATGTGATGACATCAAATAGAAACCTACAGATATTGCACTTACTGTACATTTAAATGTTATAATTCAATTTTCAAATTATCACAGATCTCTGTTCTCTGAATAAGTCATTGATGGTTTCATTTTAACGTCGCAATACGTGTTGTATCTCTAAAATCTATCATCTTTCATCTGCTGTTTTTCGGTTGAGCAAATCTTCAGCGAAAAGAGTTTGTCTTTATACTTGCATTGAACAAGTATACATAGGCATGGCGCCGTCGATGGGAACGCCAGAAACGTTTGAGAGGATTAAACCATGTCATAGCCGGATAAAGATCTTTGTTTTGAATGTTCAAGATGATCTTTATTTCATTCTCGATAAAACGATGCATTGTAATATGTCATGCATTGAATAAGTATTAAATGAAGTGTGCGCCGATGTAACAGTTAATGCCCTTGCCATTGGTGATAAGTAACGAATTCCGCACTACTTCAAAGGCTAACAAACCCACCTCGACAAAATGGCATTTGGTGCGCTGAGATATATCAGGGCCTACTTTAGGAATGGTGCGTTACCTGTATAATTTAGCCTGGCCCCAGAATCATAAAAAAAGAACTTAAAGAACGTGCTCAATTCTGAAAATTGTATTTTTATTCCAATGTTACTAATATAGTAAAATGTATATGATTTATGCTTAGAAATCGATTCTTGACGTTATACAGTAGATAAATTGCAGAAAAATTACATCTAGAACATATGCTAGGAAATCTTAGGAATATGTAAGCATGCTTCGAATTAGGAAGTTTCGCAATAATGGGTCAGATGTTAGCTAAACCGGAAGCTAAATTTTTAGGTTCTTTAATACTTTAGAGATTTGAATATAATTTTGTGTATTTATATATATATATATATATATTGAATTGTACGTGTGATTGTGTTTTGTTTTGCTTTTTTTCTCTGAAGTTGTGTGTTTATTATCGAGAGGATGTATTAGGAAAATATTGAATGATATGAATCCATTAGTTTCGATGTGATTTAATAAATATTCGCTTTGTATTTGAATTAGTAAGGGATACATTTATTTCACACACATATATGTTTATTTGTTGATAACATTTCACACTTGTTTTGTTGAGGTTGGTAAAGATGGTGATTACAACACTTCCATGTCGAGGCAACGTATTGGATTAAATACTTGATATCTGTCTTTATAGACTAAAAACATAAGCATTTTCAGCAAAATCAGCTGGTATCAACAATAGTGTAACCCTTAACTTTTGGATTATAGTTTTTGTTTGACTAATAGGACTTTCCAAAGACAAAACTTGTATCTTTTCCCCTTAACTTGTAATATAATTAATAAATAAAGTTGTACTTGAAAAAAAATCCAAAAAAAAAGAAGAAAAACAATCCTATGCCAGATGCAGGTCTGAATACCTGATACAGCGTAACAAGTAAGGCATGGGAGTAAAAATGTGTTATCCTATGCAGTAAATCTACGTATATATGTTCAACAATACATTACTTTGGATTGGCCTAGGTTTCAATACGCGAGTGTTTGTGAAGAGTCCCAGTCTGACTGGAACTGCTCTGACAGATCCTCTGTATTAAGATTAGTATTAAGATAATACGGGCTATCTCCACGACAGTGTGCAGCCGTGTTACTGGGGAGCCACTCTAAATCCTCGCTAAACTGGGCGGCAGACCACCCACGATGTCAGGGGAACATGAAGCAATTATAATTAAAATTTATGTAAGATTTACGGCTTTCCCAAATATAATTTCCAGATAGAAGTTATTTCCCCACCCATTAAAAAGGTTATTAACTTCCAACACATAAGTTTTTACCTCATTTTGCACAATCTTTAATTTCACAACAAGCCAAAAGAGAGGAAAAGTATAAAATAAAATTGTGCAATTTGTCAATTGTGAGTTTGTCTCGACCTTAAGTGATGTACTACCTACACGCTTCAGCTCCAGCGCACAAACAACTCCTCACAGTAACTACTAGGTTAAAAGTAACAATCATTTGTTAAGAAGTATAAAAAGGAACAGGATCCCTTACAAAAGAAAAAATAGAGTATTTACTCTTACAACGTATGAAGACCGAGTTATTCGTGGGTGGCATTTCAGATTTTTGCTTTCAGTAAACATATTAATTTCATTACATGTATACCTGTTTGCAGAGGTTTCTCGTCTCTCTGTCGGCCTATAACGTACGGGGGAGCCGTCAATCAACTGACGGATAGCATGGCTCTCAATGGGTGATTTTTATTAGTTTTTGAGAGGTAGAATAAAGACAATTTAGAGCCAGGTACATGTGAAGTAACTGTCAATTTATGGTGAGGTAAATTGTTCCTTGCGATGGTTCTATCTCGTCTAGCTACGCACAGAGAATAGGGGACTGATATGTACTAACTAAATTGGCCGTCATGTCACTTTGCGGGTTGAGGCCACCGTCGAAGAGGATATTTATCATAATTTATTGTTCCTTTTGGTAAAGTACACAAGTTTGCCCCCGGGTGAACGGTACACAAAACAAATCAATTTCCCATACATCCACTATAATTTAGTTATTATCACCTCAATTCCGTTTAAGTTGTACATGACAGTGTCCATTCAACATTCTTTTATACATTCAACAATTTTACAGCTGATTTTTATCCAAATACGTTTTACTGGGTAATCTTTGTTTGATCGGTGGCACACGGAAAAATATATAAAAATTCCAAAGGTTAACCACACCTTTTAGACATGTTTTGTGATCGAGAAAAATGGTGTAAATGTTTCTTCTACACGTTAATTTCTTATCGCTTACAACCATTAAGAAAGAATTATGACATAATCTTGATCTATCATCTTAAGGGTACATGCTACCTTTCTGTGCCATACAATTTCCAAAAGAGCTCCTCACTGAAACTCACTGAAAACTGTTGATGGCGCATGTAAAAAGTACTGCATTGTTTGATATCACATAGGATATATCTTATTATCAGATTACCCTAATCAACACATTCTAAGGTGAGATAACTCTAACAAGGATCATGTACTAATTTGTCAAGTTATATACAGTTTAAAAGATGAGTTCCTACTGATTTTAAGCATTTTTTTAGCATTGTTGACGGCCTTTTCTGGTTGTTTTAAATTAAAACATGGTAAATTGTATCAAAAGCTATATTTGATTCTCTTCATGAGCCTATAATAAGTGCCATAGCAAGCAGCTGTTGTTAAGTTATCTTTTAGTCATTTAATTTACTGAATGGTAAAATTTGTTCATAAATGTAATAAATATACGTGTAGTCATTCCGGTAAAACGTTAATGGATATATCTACACAAAGAAATCGTGTGGCCCTCGTACAGCTGTGTAGACATATCTACACAAAGAAACCGTGTGGCCCTCGTACAGCTGTGTAGATATATCTACACAAAGAAATCGTGTGGCCCTCGTACAGCTGTGTAGATATATCTAGACAAAAAATCGTGTGGCCCTCGTACAGCTGTGTAGACATATCTACACAAAGAAATCGTGTGGCCCTCGTACAGCTGTGTAGAGATATCCATTACCGTTTTACCAGAACGAGAAACTTATATATACTTGCTTTGGGTTCATACTTGAGTCAACAATTATTTTTGAATTATTATATTGACACTTAAGTGCTAATTTTAAATTCAATGGTAGTATTTCTGAAACTTTCATAACACAGCGAAAATAATTGTACCGCTTTAGATATTTCAAATAGTGAATAATACAGGTTGTGTTTAGATCTGGAATTAACCATAAAATGACATATTCCTGTTTATATTGCTAGGTCCGCGATATTGTTGCACTGCTTCGTAACGTTTTACTATATCTGTTACACTTTCTGACTCTAAATTAACCAATTGTAACCAACCATTAAGTACTTGTTAGCACAGCAGTCCATCAGATTGATTTGTTTTACATACACTGTAGGAAATGTTGAAATAGCTATCACGCAAAAGCAAAATACGTTAATAAAAGAGGTGGACAACTGGTTGCGTACGATGTGGTATTATTATGTACGTTACACTTTCCATTGGAGAAATATAATCATATAATAATCCACAACCTTAAAGAGGTGTGACCTCAAATAGTAACACGGAAAATCCAATACAATTAAACATTGCTCATCAAGTCACAAATACTCTGTATCATGCTCATTCAACTACAAATAAAATGTAGCATCCTTAATCCAGCCACCAAAACAGTATTGCCTCCTTAATATAGCTACCAAAACAGCGGAGCCTCGCTTATCCAGCCACCAATACAGTAATGGTGGCTGGATTAAGGAGGAAACAGTAATGCTTCCTTAAACCAGCCACCAAAACAGTAATGCCTCGTAAATCCAGCCACCAAAACAGTATTGCCTCCTTAACCCAGCCACCAAAACAGTATTCCCTCCTTAATCCAGCCACAAAATCGTTATTGCCTCCTTAATCCAGCCACTAAAACATTATTGCCGCCGAAACCGCCCACCAATACAGTATTGCCTCCTCAATCCAGCCATCAAAACAGTATTGCCTCCTAAATCCAGCCACCAATACAGTGTTGCCTCCTAAATCCAGCCATCAAAACAGTATTGCCTCCCTTATCAAGCCACCAAAACCGTATTGCCTCCCTAATCCAGCTATTAAAACAGTATTGCCTCCTTAATCTAGCTTCCAAACCAGTATTGCCTCCTTAATCCAGCTACCAATACAGTATTGCCTCTTTAATCCAGCTACCAATACAGTATTGCCTCTTTAATCCAGCTACCAATACAGTATTGCCTCTTTAATCCAGCCACCAATACAGTAATGCCTCGTAAATCCAGCCACCAATACAGTATTGCCTCCTTAACCCAGCTACCAAAACAGTATTGCCTCCTTAACCCAGCCACAAAAACGGTATTGCCCCCTTAATCCAGCCACCAATACAGTAATACTTCCTTAATCCAGCTACCAAAACAGCGGAGCCTCCCTAATCCATCCACAAATACAGTATGGCCTCCTTAATCCAGCCACAAAAACAGTATGCCTCCTTAATCCAGCCACCAAAACGGTATTGCCTCCTTAATCCAGACATCAAAACAGTATTGCCTCCTAAATCCAGCTACCAAAACAGTATTGCCTCCCTTATACAGCCACCAATACAGTATTGCCTCCTTAATCCAACCATCAAAACAGTATTGCCTCCTTAATATAGCTACCAAAACAGCGGAGCCTCGCTTATCCAGCCACCAATACAGTAATGGTGGCTGGATTAAGGAGAAAACAGTAATGCTTCCTTAATCCAGCTACCAAAACAGCGGAGCCTCGCTTATCCAGCCACCAATACAGTATTGCCTCCTTAATCCAGCCACAAAAACAGTATTGCCTCCTTAATCTAGCTTCCAAAACAGTATTGCCTCCTTAATCCAGCCACCAATACAGTAATACTTCCTTAATCCAGCTACCAAAACAGTATTGCCTCCTAAATCCAGCCATCAAAACAGTATTGCCTCCCTTATACAGCCACCAAAACAGTATTGCCTCCCTAATCCAGCTATTAAAACAGTATTGCCTCCTAAATCCAGCCACCAATACAGTGTTGCCTCCTAAATCCAGCCATCAAAACAGTATTGCCTCCCTTATCCAGCCACCAAAACAGTATTGCCTCCCTAATCCAGCTATTAAAACAGTATTGCCTCCTTAATCCAGCCACTAAAACAGTATTGCCTCCTAAATCCAGCCACCAATACAGTATTGCCTCCTTAATCCAGCCATCAAAACAGTATTGCCTCCTTAATCTAGCTACCAAAACAGTATTGCCTCCTTAATCCAGCCACCAATACAGTAATGCTTCCTTAATCCAGCTACCAAAACAGTATTGCCTCCTAAATCCAGCCATCAAAACAGTATTGCCTCCCTTATCCAGCCACCAAAACAGTATTGCCTCCCTAATCCAGCTATTAAAACAGTATTGCCTCCTTAATCCAGCCACTAAAACATTATTGCCTCCTAAATCAGCCACCAATACAGTATTGCCTCCTTAATCCAGCCACCAAAACAGTGGAGCCTCCCTAATCCAGCCACCAATACAGTATTGCCTCCATAATCCAGCCACCAATACAGTATTGCCTCTTTAATCCAGCCACCAATACAGTATTGCCTCCCTAATCCACCAATACAGTATTGTCTCCTTAATCCAGCTACCAAAACAGTATTGCCTCCTTAATCCACCCACCAATACAGTAATGCTTCCTTAATCCAGCTACCAAAACAGTATTGCCCCCTAAATCCAGCCACCAAAACAGTATTGCCCCCCTTATCCAGCCACCAAAACAGTATTGCCTCCTTAATCTAGCTACCAAAACAGTATTGCCTCCTTAATCCAGCCACTAAAACCAGTCATTGAAGGAGACCAAAACAGTATTGCCTCCCTAATCCAGCTATTAAAACAGTATTGCCTCCTTAATCCAGCCACAAAAACGGTATTGCCTCCTTAATCCAGCCACAAAAACAGTATTGCCTCCTTAATCCAGCCACCAAAACAGCGGAGCCTCCCTTATCCAGCCACCAAAACAGTATTGCCTCCCTTATCCAGTTACCAAAACAGTATTGCCTCCTTAATCCAGCTACCAAAACAGCGGGGCCTCCCTTATCCAGCCACCAAAACAGTATTGCCTCCCTTATCCAGTTACCAAAACAGTATTGCCTCCTTAATCCAGCCACCAATACAGAATTGCCTCCTTACAGTATTGCCTCCATAATCCAGCTACCAATACAGTATTGCCTCCCTAATCCAGCCACCAATACAGTAATGCTTCCTTAATCCAGCTACCAAAACAGTATTGCCCCCTAAATCCAGCCACCAAAACAGTATTGCCCCCCTTATCCAGCCACCAAAACAGTATTGCCTCCTTAATCCAGCTACCAATACAGTATTGCCTCCCTAATCCAGCTACCAAAACAGCAGAGCCTCCTTTATCATCCACCAATACAGTGTTGCCTCCTTAATCCAGCTACCAATACAGTATTGCCTCCCTAATCCAGCTACCAAAACAGCAGAGCCTCCTTTATCATCCACCAATACAGTGTTGCCTCTTTAATCCAGCTACCAATACAGTAATGCCTCTTTAATCCAGCCACCAATACAGTATTGCCTCCCTTATACAGTATTGCCTCCTTAATCCAGCTACCAATACAGTATTGCATCTTTAATCCAGCCACCAATACAGTATTGCCTCCTTAATCCAACCACCAATACAGTATTGCCTCCTTAATCCAGCCATCAAAACAGTATTGCCTCCTTAATCCAGCCACCAAGACAGTATTGCCTCCCTAATCCAGCCACCAATACAGTAATGCTTCCTTAATCCAGCTACCAAAACAGTATTGCCTCCCTTATCCAGCCACCAAAACAGTATTGCCTCCTTAATCCAGCCACCAATACAGAATTGCCTCCTTACAGTATTGCCTCCATAATCCAGCTACCAATACAGTATTGCCTCCCTAATCCAGCCACCAATACAGTATTGCCTCCCTAAGCCAGCCACCAATACAGTATTGCCTCCCTAATCCACCAATACAGTATTGTCTCCTTAATCCAGCTACCAAAACAGTATTGCCTCCTAAATCCAGCCACCAATACAGTATTGCCTCCTTAATCCACCCACCAATACAGTATTGCCTCCCTAATCCAGCCCCCAATACAGTATTGCCTCCCTAATCCAGCCACCAATACAGTAATGCTTCCTTAATCCAGCCACCAATCCAGTAATGCTTCCTTAATCCAGCCACCAATACAGTAATGCCTCGTAAATCCAGCCCCCAAAACAGTATTGTCTCCTTAATCCAGCCACAAAAACAGTATTGTCTCCTTAATCCAGCCACCAATACAGTATTGTCTCCTTAATCCAGCTACCAAAACAGTATTGCCTCCCTTATCCAGCCACCAAAACAGAATTGCCTCCCTAATCCAGCTATTAAAACAGTATTGCCTCCTTAATCCAGCCACTAAAACCAGTCATTGAAGGAGACCAAAACAGTATTGCCTCCCTAATCCAGCTATTAAAACAGTATTGCCTCCTTAATCCAGCCACTAAAACATTATTGCCTCCTTAATCCAGCCACCAATACAGTATTGCCTCTTTAATCCAGCCACCAATACAGTATTGCCTCCCTAATCCAGCTACCAAAACAGCGGAGCCTCCCTTATCATCCACAAATACAGTGTTGCCTCCTTAATCCAGCCACCAATACAGTGTTGCCTCCTTAATCCAGCCACCAATACAGAATTGCCTCCTTAATCCAGCCACCAATACAGTAATGCCTCCTTAATCCAGCTACCAATACAGTATTGCCTCTTTAATCCAGCCACCAATACAGTGTTGCCTCCTTAATCAAGCCACCAATACAGTGTTGCCTCCTTAATCCAGCCACCAATACTGTGTTGCCTCCTTAATCCAGCCACCAATACTGTGTTGCCTCCTTAATCCAGCCACCAATACTGTGTTGCCTCCTTAATCCAGCCACCAATACTGTGTTGCCTCCTTAATCCAGCCACCAATACTGTGTTGCCTCCTTAATCCAGCCACCAATACTGTGTTGCCTCCTTAATCCAGCCACCAATACAGTATTGCCTCCCTAATCCAGCTACCAAAACAGCGGAGCCTCCTTTATCATCCACCAATACAGTGTTGCCTCCTTAATCCAGCTACCAATACAGTAATGCCTCCTTAATCCAGCCACCAATACAGTATTGCCTCCTTAATCCAGCCCCCAAAACAGTATTGCCTCCTCGTAAATCCAGCCACCAAAACAGTATTGCCTCCCATATCCAGCCATCAAAACAGTATTGCATCCTTAATCTAGCTACCAAAACAGCGGAGCCTCCTTTACCATCCACCAATACAGTAATGCTTCCTTAATCCAGCCACCAATACAGTAATGCCTCCTTAATCCAGCCATCAAAACAGTATTGCCTCCTTAATCTAGCTACCAAAACAGCGGAGCCGCCCTTATCCAGCCACCAATACAGAATTGCCTCCATAATCCAGCTACCAATACAGTATTGCCTCCCTAATCCAGCCACCAATACAGTAATGCTTCCTTAATCCAGCTACCAATACAGTATTGTCTCCTTAATCTAGCTACCAAAACAGTATTGCCTCCTTAATCTAGCTACCAAAACAGCGGAGCCTCCCTTATCCAGCCATCAATACAGTAATGCTTGCTTAATCCAGCTACCAAAACAGAATTGCCTCCTTAATCCAGCTACTAAAACAGTATTGCCTCCTTAACCCAGCCACCAAAACAGTATTGCCTCCCTAACCCAGCTACCAAAACAGTATGGCCTCCTTAATCCAGCCTCCAAAACAGTATTGCCTCCTTGATCCAGCCATCATACCAAAACAGCGGAGCCTCCCTTATCAAGCCACCAATACAGTATTGCCTCCATAATCCAGCCACCAATACAGTATTGCCTCCTTAATCCAGCTACCAAAACAGTATTGCCTCCTTGATCCAGCCATCAAAACAGTAATGCTTCCTTAATCCAGCTACCAAAACAGTATTGCCTCCTCAATCCAGCCATCAAAACAGTATTGCCTCCCTTATCCAGCAACCAAAACAGTATTGCCTCCCTAATCCAGCTATCAAAACAGTATTGCCTCCTTAATCCAGCCACCAATACAGTAATGCCTCCTTAATCCAGCAACCAAAACAGGATTGCTTCCTTAATCAAGCTACCAAAACAGTATTGCCTCCTAAATCCAGCCACCAATACAGTATTGCCTCCTAAATCCAGCTACCAATACAGTATTGCCTCCTTAACCCAGCTACCAAAACAGTGTTGCCTCCCTAATCCAGCCACCAATACAGTAATGCCTCCTTAATCCAGCAACCAAAACAGGATTGCTTCCTTAATCAAGCTACCAAAACAGTATTGCCTCCTAAATCCAGCCACCAATACAGTATTGCCTCCCTAATCCAGCCACCAATACAGTATTACCTCCTTAATCCAGCCACCAATACAGTATTGCCTCCCTTATCATCCACCAATACAGTGTTGCCTCCTAAATCCAGCCACCAATACAGTATTGCCTCCTTAATCCAGCCACCAATACAGTATTGCCTCCCTTATCATCCACCAAAACAGTATTGCCTCCTAAATCCAGCTACCAATACAGTATTGCCTCCTTAATCCAGCTACCAAAACAGTGTTGCCTCCTTAATCCAGCCACCAATACAGTATTACCTCCCTTATCCAGCTACCAAAACAGTATTGCCTCCTAAATCCAGCTACCAAAACAGTATTGCCTCCTAAATCCAGGTACCAAAACAGTATTGCCTCCTTAATCCAGCCACCAAAACAGTGTTGCCTCCTTAATCCAGCCACCAATACAGTATTACCCCCCTTATCCAGCTACCAAAACAGTATTGCCTCCTAAATCCAGCTACCAATACAGTATTGCCTCCCTAATCCAGCTACCAAAACAGCGGAGCCTCCCTTATCATCCACCAATACAGTGTTGCCTCCCTAATCCAGCCACCAATACAGTATTGCCTCCTTAATCCAGCTATCAATACACTGTAACTATCCTAATCGAAGCTAGTAATAGTTCAGCCTCCCTAATATTACCACCTGAGTACAACCATATATTCAGGTTGAGTGCATTACTGCCACATATTTTTTTTATTAAATAAGAAAACCTCAAAAGTTAGTGGAGCAACCAGATTAGTGGTGGCTGGATAGTGGAACAACTAGATTAGTGGTGGCTGGATAGTGGAACAACCAATTCAGTGGTGGCTGGATATTGGAGCAACCAGATTAGTGGTGGCTGGATAGTGGAGAAACCAGATAAGTGGTGGATGGAAAGTGGAGCAACCGGATTAGTGGTGTCTGGATGGTGGGATAACCAGATTGGTGGTGGCTGGATGGTGGGAAAACCAGATTGGTGGTGGCTGGATGGTGGGACAACCAGATTAGTTGTGGCTGGATAGTGGAACAACTAGATTAGTGGTGGCTGGATAGTGGAACAACCAGATCAGTGGTGGCTGGATATTGGAGCAACCAGATTAGTGGTGGCTGGATAGTGGAGAAACCAGATAAGTGGTGGCTGGATAGTGGGACAACCAGATTAGTGGTGACTAGATAGTGGAACAACCAGATAAGTGGTGGATGGAAAGTGGAGCAACGGATTAGTGGTGTCTGGATGGTGGGACAACCAGATTGGTGGTGGCTGGATTGTGGGACAACCAGATTGGTGGTGGCTGGATAGTAGGACAACCAGATTAGTGGTGGCTGGATAGTGGGACAACCGGATTAGTGGTGTCTGGATGGTGGGACAACCAGATTAGTGGTGGCTGGATGGTGGGACAACCAGATTAGTGATGACTGGATGGTGGGACAACCAGATTGGTGGTGGCTAGATAGTGAAGCAACTAGATTAGTGGTGGCTAGATAGTGGACCAACTAGATAAGTGGTGACTGGATAGTGGGATAACCAGATTAGTGATGGCTTGATCCATGAGACACGTCAGTATTTTTGTTTTTAATCTTAAAATAAATAAAGAATTTGTCCATAATATGATAAAGATTCTTATAGCATTATAGATACAAAAAAAATGGAACACTTCAGATCAACAGGAGAGAAACCATGGAGAAATGTAAAATGTATTATAAGCACCTGTTTCCTTGATTTTGCACGTAATGTTTCTGAGGAATAACAATGTAATGCTTTGTTTTTGCAGAAGCGAACTGGTAGGTTTATAACGATCCTAATTGATATTACATCTGAGGAAAGGAAACATCACATTTTCATTAACATTGGTGTTGGCGTTATGTTATGAAACCACTTTGTTCATTACCTCAAACGACGTTTGGTTGCTACAAAATTATTATTTGCAGTCGAATATCTATATTTCTAATCATCTTCCCATATTTCAAATCACACAGAAAATAATTTATATTTTATGATAACAACTGCATCAAATTTTCGTTACAGAACACATTTGTGTAATATCTAATGATATTTCAATAGCCGCGAAACGTTTAATGTAAACAATGAGTTATTTCAAACGTATCAAAGCTATTCATTAAATAGATTCATCCCCGTACTGTCTAAATAACTGGGCAGTCCATTATCTGCTACACAGTCATTTATCTAGATAGGGATAGACGTTGTTAATAAACTTGTTACCGACCCTAACCATTACGGTCGTACGGCAGGGGAGACATCCCATGTAGACCACACACGGTGTGCTCTGTCAGTGAACATACCGGGCGGCACAGACTAGACAATCCTGAATCATCCCTTTCCCTTCAACTCAGATAAAAATGGATCACACACATACACTTTAATTTAGTTTCAACTTGATAATTCACCTTTTAACATTTCTCTTCTGTTGAGCGAATATTTTAATCTGACGGTATTGGTGTATTTAAAAACCACGACTGATACAACAAAACGATTAACTGTTTAAATTTCATCGACAAGATCTTAATAACGTAATTAAATCTGGATATTTTATAATATTTATATATTTGTGTATACTATTCCTAACTAATTTCATGTTTGATATGTCATAAAACTTTGTAGAATAGACAATCATTCTGAATCTGCATAACTTAAAAAAAGCATGTTTCAAACGAATACGTCACAATCTTAGTCAGTAATATGAAATTCTCCAAACTTTTTAAATAACAACATTGATAGAAATAGAAATATCCACGTATAAAACTCCGTGTAATAGGGACGCTACCATGAAATATCAAACCAGCTTTTAATTTTATACAAATGAGCCCGTAAAAATATCAATATTAATGACATAAAATCACAATGACATGTTTAAGTATTTAACAACATAAAAAAAAAACAAATAAATAAATATTTTAATTAACAAAATGCTTGACTTACCGAGTGCAGGGCAGATATCTTCATTTTCAAATATGGCTGTAAATCATCCATGCTAATGCCGGATATTCAACATGTCGTCTGCTCACACTTCTAAAAACAACTTCAGCATTTGAAATAAAGTTTTTTTCTCAACGAGAAATCCAGATATGGCGTCTACTGATCGACTTAAGGCACAATACATTATATAAATATTTAGACAAGGATGGTACGACTAACGTAGTCAGCGCCACCAATGTGAGGGTTGGAAACTCCTTCTGGGTGGCCCGACGCCACCACGTAGCAATTTGTCAGAACCGATAGTAAATGTTGACGATAATCAGTCAGAAAAAACTCTGATAGCTGGCTCTTAACGTCAACGTTTAAAATCTGATTGTTGCAGGTGGTAGATACGTCTGAATTAAAAGCCTCACAATTTGGCCCCAACCTGTGTTCTTGGATTTAATTTTAAGTTCAAATCTTTTAGATTTCAAGCAGACTATCATTTAACCCAGTGTTCCGTGTAATGAATGTCATCGATAGTCCAAGGTTTACTCACCAGGTAAATCCGCGGATTTTAAACAGGAAAGAGTATATTGAGTGAGGATCATACGCTCTAGGACATTTATAAGGTTGATATTGTCGTACAGATCTGTTTTAAATCATGTTAACATACTTGCTGAAAATAAAAAAAATAAAAAATACAGTTACAGTTCACATGTCACGATGTCATTTTTATTGTTCTGACAATAAAACCAAGAAAAGAAACAAACACAAGTTAAAAAAAAGTCAAGTTTTATAGATAATTAATTTGTCTCGGCATTAAAGGGGAAATTAGTGTATATTATAATATAAAAGTTACTTTGAGGCTAAAATATATAATGCTTGGCCTGGTTCATTGTCATTTCATCATAAATGTAATCAATAGTAATAAAACGAAATTAAAACTCTTGTCACGTTTGCCATATATCGTTCCAAGTCCGGGACAAATATTTAAATACTGATACCAAGAAAGTTATTTGGGAAGATCGCGGTGTTCTTCTATTAGTTTTGGTGTAGTCTGTTTGGTCCCTACACCAACAATTACTTACAGTGGTTTTTCGTGTAATTATTCAATAAAATATAATGTTACATGCCTGAAGCTTGTAATTGTTAGGTGGCTATAGTGACCCCGGATATCTTTTGCTGACGCCTGCCACTTTCTACATTTAAACAACAACATTTTTCAAGCTATTTTTAGTTTTTTAACACGTGCCCGTTTTTGTCACAAGCTTTATTTTCTAAGCTTTTGTTAACTTGTGGTTAAAAGCATGAAAGCCAAAGAAAAGAAAATGTGTTGTCTTTCTTTAACTTTGAGCTCATATTTTTTTCTACAACTAAAGTGTGGATAAAAGTATTCTTAACAAATTCAATTGAAGTTTATATTACATCCACAGAATATAGGAAACAAAAACGGTTTACAGATGAGAATAGGGTAAGCGGAACAGCTAAACGGTCATTGGTTTAGAAAAAAATAGTAGTATGGCGCTGGAACTTACATTTTCAACATTGATTAATATGATATGCTTATACCATTTCTTATGCCTCTTTGCCAAATATTGGTTTGTATTTTGACTTAAATATTTGAGCTATCTTTATGAATGAAATTTTGCTTCACAGAATCACTTAACTTTTCATCTTTCAATTTACATCACATGTCATTTTTTAATTGGTTTGAATATTTGACCTTATTACAAACATATATACTACGGCTTGTTTTCAAAATATTTCAACATACTGAATAATTAAAAACAATGTAATATATATATAGTTTATATGAGAAACAAATCGATGCAATGTAAACGGTAGAAATTGATATTTGAAATTCCATTGATATATTGGATATTTAATTATTTCTATATGCATGTTTGATGAAGGAATATCTCGATAAAAAGAAAAAAAAATCCTTTTATGAAAGAAGTGAAAAGGCGGAAATATGTTCTTCTTAATCATGAATGTTATGCAAAAAAAACAAAAACACATCGAACTGCATTCCTCTATTATTATTATTATTATTTTTGAACAAATTGTATAAAAACAGAAGCAAAAATAATATAATGTATAACGTAAAATAAACAAACAATAGACCATATTAATTAGATGTTTACTTGTAGTAATCAACAGAAAAAATCAAACACAACGTATTCAAGGAATTCTAACCGTGTAGTTGCCATAGGGATAATTCTCAAACCAACATAACAGAAAATACTTTTTTTTTTTTTACCTCAAATCGATGTTCTTTCCATGAAGACAAAAACCGATTGATATTTTTAAAAAGTATAGCAGCTTTAAAATACCATCTGGTGTTATCGGAAACCTTGCTGAATACGACAATAATCAATCGTAAAATGACATTAAAATTCAGAAGAAAAAGAACAAAGCAATATACGGAAGCCAGATTCTCTTAATGTTTCGTACTGTTTATCACAAAACTCAGCCAAGTGGTGCCAACGTATTAACACAGCTGGTGGTAAAATGGTACAGAGAGTACACGGGACCTTTTAATTTTAAAGTATTACGTATTCCATGATTGATAGTCAGATTTAATAATTTCAAAGAAGGTACAAATACATATTCATATTTATCTTTATGGGAACATTTACCTGTGCTTTCATGTGCATCTAGTGCAATGTTAATTAAATTTAGTCCAATTTTCGTCAAATATGAAACACAGGTAACAAAAGCACCAAAACCGTATGTCCAGAAAACAAAATGAAAAACGTCAGGAAAAGTATTAAACTCAAATAAAGAGCATTCGTTTAAAGTAAAACTGTGTTTTAATACGTTTACGTGAGTACTTAATGACACAAACTATAATAATATGGCATTAATGTCTCGTGTTAATAGATTTAGATAGAAACCATATGTTTCTCTGTCAGTGATGACATACAAAGCGCTTCTCTTTCAAAAGAAACCTATAACATTTATTTCGTAATTTGCATAGTATTTTTTCGAACTATTAACAAAGATAACTGATATATGAGAAAAATTGGGGGAAATGCGTCAGCGTCAACACCAAAAGAATAAAATTAAAACTTAATATTGATACGAAGTTTCAACAACATCGCGATGACACACGTATCCTTCAAATTGCTGCAAAGCATTTTCCTACATTTAAAACTATATGACAATTATTTTTGATAACTATCTCTAATAAATATCATCCAATAAAACAGGAGCAGAAACATAGCATTACTTCTTATGGACTGTGAGACAGAAAATATCCGGAAAACGAGTAAATGAGTTAAAAATATTTTAATGAATTTGGAGATTTACCTAAGATTGCGCAATCATAGGCATGATCTACGTCACATTATAATTGTATAATGTTGGTACACACCCTTGATATAATTGATTGGTACACACATAATGTAGGATAAACACACATAGACTCAATTGTTTGACGTTCAACAAACAATCTTTTAACAGAAATTGCTGATCTACATGTAGACAGCTGACAAATCTGTTTCATTACGATATTATCACGTGGTGGTAAAGATAGTTCTGAAAATCAAGAAAATATTTAAAGGACAGAAATAATGTTTTATTGCTCTTTGAGAAACAGTTGCGTTACATTAAAAATATTTGTACCGTTTTTATATTTGATACATATTTGGAATAAAGAATACTTAGTACTTAACTTTGTTCAGTACATTGATGAACAATGTTACTATGGTATTGGTTTTAATTGATACCGAAAAAAGGAAAAAATCTGCATCTCACTAAATAGTTTGTCCGGATGAAGGAGAGTATAATGAGTATACAGAGAATGACATTATTCATAAACTAAAGAAATTTTACAGCAAATCGAGAAGTGATTAGTGTAGGTAGGTATGGTTCCTATCAATAACATGGAATTATTGATTAGGTTTCGGACACTAAAAGATCATTCTTTATTTTAAGAAATATACAGTAACTTCTTTGTATATAAAGACGATTTTATCAATTGAATACTACCGAAATTGCAAGAAAGAAAGACAAAGAATAATCAATTGATTCAATCAATCCTTCTTTACGCCGACTACTGCAGTCTGTAAAAACGTAACATTTGTGCGTCTAATTTCAACAAACTTCAACACAAATTTACAACAAATTTATAAACCTCTGATATCGTCTCATTGCTAAAGAGTTATTGAGACGGATCAGGTTAATGTTTTTGTGGAGTTATTTTGCTTTGAAGGCCCTCGATTTTTAGTGGCAGCAATGTGAATTTCCCCAAACCACCGGTTAACGCTAACAGCCTAAACAATATTACATTGTTTAAAACTTAAGTGTACTGACTTATATGTCAAGATAATGAATATGTCTCGGGTCTTCAATATCTTCCGTTTACTAGAGTGAATAAACGCTTGCTAAATTGGAACAAACGTAAAAAATACATACGAACCTATCTGTACTTTATCTTAGTTAGGCTGTACCTATTTGACAACAACAAGTCGGGAAGTCTGGTACAAACCACACACACACCTAGCAAAACTGACAACAATGACATACAATGTAAATTATAAGTATTAAAGTCCGAGATGAGAATTTGAAATGCATTCGAAAGAAAAGTTGAAATATCTAATAGGTTATTAATCTTCTTATGTCATTTTTGTTGACCGTAATGTGACATTAACTGGTTAAACGATGTAACTGGGCGACATCCCTTTTATCACGAGCACCACGTGTCAGCTACTTACTGAAGCTGGTGGAGTGGATGAGGACACAGATGCTTCAAACATTTACTAAACGTTATTTTTGTATCTATTCCCCCCTCTACAGCTAGCTGTCCTTTGCGTTACTACAAGAGTATTTTATGAACCGTTTAAAAATATAACTTTGATGTCAAATATATTGTGGAGATACAAAAGGCATTTTTTACCTTAACTTACCTGTGAAGTTTCAGGGAAATATAGAATCCACTTAGCCAAGTCGATGAGGACCGTATTTGGGAAAGATATGGAAATTCAGGATACAACCATCAACTTAAGTCTTACTCACCAAGTAAACTTCATGTTTTGATTGGCTTGTTGACATTTTCAGGTTAAGCTGAAAATAAAACATGTACTTAGGTAAAAGAAAACGGCACTTGAGAAGGATTCCTTCAGGACTTTCTGTGAAATTATAAAACAATTTTTCACTGTCACATAACAAGATTGCCTGGTGGCAGCCGTCTTGTATTTTGCGATCAGTCCAAAAGTTAAACACGCACAACTAAGGATTAACATCAACAAACCGGTACAAGTTGAATAAGATCCTCTTGGTACCTTCTGATAAAAAGTTATTATAGTCTCCACACCCAAAATAAATCAAAGAAAAACGGCCGCATCGTAGACGACAGACGGATGACGGACCAAGGAGGAAAGGGAATTTGAACAACCCGCGATCTTGATGATGGCGGGCTAAAATGCATGTTAACGCACAAAGATGGAATAGTTCAGTAGCTTGAAGCAACCAAATGCGTAAAAAAACATATTAAGTGTCCAGCTTTTAAACCAAACATGGCAACCATACAATGTATCGATGAAGTGGCTCCTATCAAAAAGAAAGCTAATTAAGGTGGTAAGTAGTACATTTGTCCAGAATGTCCAAGTCATTTTGATAGATTCGGAGACTAATGCGGGACCCCTGCCGAACATGAGGTTTTCTTCTTTGCCTTCTGCTAAGGGAACATTGGATACGTCAACACTTATCAGATGTCCTAATTGCAACGATTGGGACTACATCTTTACTCTTATACCTATTATTTTCATTAGTGTCTCCCTAGTCGCATTTGGTTACCATGTGGTTAGAATGATGTGTCCGAGCGGAGTATCATAATACCCATCCTCGACAATCCAGGAGTTACGATCACTTTCGCTCTCCGCACCCCTAGAATATGTCATAGCAAAATTTAAGGCACGCGGCTGGCTATTTGATTGGTCTCAGGTGGAAAAAATCTGACCAATCAGTAGGCTGGTACCTGTCCTTTGAAGATTACAGAGGAACGACACCCGACTTCAAAGCTAGTCTATTTAACCATTACAAGACCGATAGATTCTTTTGGATGTACATCAAAGGATCAAACTAGTACAAGCTGAGCCTTCGATTTCGCTATGAAATATTCCGGGGGTGCAGAAAGCGAAAGTGAGCGTAACCCCAGATTATCGAGGATGCATAACACCGTGACTATGTTATGAAATTCCTAGTGAGACATCACCTAAAGTACCCTTTAATAGCCCCATCATGACTTTAGCTTGAACAAAAACAAACAAAACAAATTATCCGAGAAGGATGAACACGTTTCAGTTCATAAAGGACATCTACGTTAGCTGAGGTTTAACTCAGTACTGTTCTCCGGAGGAAACACGTATATTGGCTCGAAGTCCTTAGAAAAATAACAGTTGAAGCTCGATGTAAGTGCAAAGTCATGCCATCCATCTTTACAACAGTACGAAGTTGATAAAGCTATATATTACATAATAAAACACAAAATTACGATCGCTGCCTAAAACATTTCGAAAGTGTGTAATTAAAGTAAATTTTAACTTAAAATGGTCTTAAAAAGTAGTACGGATGTGGTGGAATTCAAATAAAAAATAAATTGTTTGGGGTCTCTTTGCTTTGGAGTTCCAACTAAGGACGCATAAGAATACCGATCATGAAGCCCTTAGTGTGTGTTGCGTGTGTGTTTGTGTATATTGGTAAATATTAATATATAGGGTGTATGTCTGTACGTTTTAATATCGATGTATCTCTGTACGTTTAAACATCGATGTATATCAGTATGTTTTAATATCGGGCGTATAACTGTACTTTTTAATATGGATGTATATCTGTACGTTTTAATATCGGGCGTATTACTGTACCTTTTAATATCGATGTATCTCTGTGTGTTTTAATATCGGGCGTATAACTGTACCTTTTAATATCGATGTATCTCTGTATGTTTTAATATCGATATATCTCTGTATGTTTTAATATTTGGGCGTATAACTGTACCTTTTAATACCGATGTATCTCTGTTTATTTTAATATCGGGCGTATAACTGTACTTTTTAATATTGATGTATCTCTGTATGTTTTAATATGGATGTATCTCTGTACGTTTTAATGTCGATGTATATCTGTACGTTTTAATATCGGGCGTATAACTGTACCTTTAATATCGATGTATCTCTGTCTGTTTTAATATCGGGCGTATAACTGTACCTTTTAATATCGATGTATCTATGTATGTTTTAATATCGATTTATCTCTGTATGTTTTAATATGGATGTATATCTGTAGGTTTTAATATCGGGCGTATAACTGTACCTTTTAATATCGATGTATCTCTGTATGTTTTAATATCGATTTATCTCTGTATGTTTTAATATCGATGTATATCTGTACGTTTTAATATCGGGCGTATAACTGTACCATTTTAATATCGATGTATCTCTGTATGTTTTAATATCGATATATCTCTGTATGTTTTAATATGGATGTATATCTGAAAGTTTTAATATCGATTTATATCTGTACGTTTTAATATTGATGTATATCTGTATGTTTTCATATCGGGCGTATAACTGTACCTTTTAATATCGGTCATATCTCTGAACATTTTAATATCGGGCATATCTCTGCGTGTACAAACACCAGGGGACATCTCTTTACGTTTTGATATCGGTTGTCAACTGTACGTTTTCATGATGGATGCATATCTGTACGTTTTCATATCAGGTGCATATCTGTATGTTTTAATAGCTATGTACGTTTTAATATCGGGCATATCACTGTATGTTATAATATCGAGCATATCTATGTACGTTATAATATCAGGCATATCACTGTACGTTATAATATCGAGCATATATATGTACGTTATAATATCGGGCATATCTCTGTACGTTATAATATCGGGCATATCACTGTACGTTATAATATCGGGCATATCTCTGTACGTTATAACATCGACCGCTTTTCTGTATGTTTTAACAACGGGCATATCCATGTACGTTATAATATCGGGCATATCACTGTACGTTATAATATCGGGCATATCACTGTACGTTATAATATCGGACATTTCACTGTACGTTATAATATCAGGCATATCACTGTACGTTATAATATCAGGCATATCTATGTACATTATAATATCGGTCATTTCACTGTACGTTATAATATCGGGCATATCACTGTACGTTATATTATTATACCTTCTGTTAAAATCTCGTAATCTGATTGGTTGAGAAAGATGTGAAAATGTTACTTGCTCGTTTTACAAAGATAAAGAAGACAGGGTGACATTCCAAAAAATATAACATGCGCCAAACGTATGCGTGCACGGTTTGTCCCAGTGCCAGGGTGTTATCAAATCACATTCATGGTTGGTTCATTCGACAACTGTTGAGATGAAGTCTTGGTTTATGTCAAATCAACACAAGGACCTTTAAAAATGGTGAAGTGGTGAAACACCTAAACATGACACTCGGTATAATAAAATAAAAATCACATTCGCCTCGGTCAACAATGCTTCCTTGGGGTGAAAATATGCAATATCGCCCTCTCATGAATGTGATATTTATATAATATCATACATATCTATGTACGTTATAATATCGGGCATATCACTGTACGCTATAATATCGGGTATATCTCTGTACGTTATAATATCGGGCATATCACAGTACGTTATACTATCGGACATATTTATGCACGTTATTTAAGTAATGATTTTTATTTTTTCAACATTTATGAGGTCATAAAAACAATGGGTTTATGGACATATTGAATGAATCGCGTTAGCGATTCATTTAAAATATGTCCAAAAACCCATTGTTGTTATGACCTCATAAATGTTGAAAAATTAAATATCATTCCTTATATTTACATTGACGAATCCTTTCAGTGGATCGATATAACAACGAATAAAACAAATAAACAGGGCTTGTTCCTGCTTATACACGGGTGCAACGCAGTGGCGAGAACAGTGTTTTTTCGCGGGGAAAGGTGACACTATCGTGAGAGATCTTAGCAACCGTCAACAACAATAACACAACAAAATGTTTTTCCGTATTCAATGTTTATTTGTAGCACAGGACACGTGAATATGTGGATATTTCACCAAGCACAGTTCAATCATATTTTAAAATGTACGAATTAAGCATCTAGGTCGGTCGTTCCGAGTGAGTAGTTTTTGTAGTGTATTACTACGCAGTGTGATCAGGTTACTATCAGTTCCCACGTGCTGAGATTCTATGAACACCTGTGTTATGCATTTATGAATGTAATTTTTGTCAATGGGTCCAAGCATACAGAATGTAAATATAATATCATGCATATCTATGTACGTTATAATATCGGGCATATCACTGTACGTTATAATATCGAGCATATCTCTGTACGTTAAAATATCGAGCATATACTGTACGTTATAATATCGGGCATATCTATGTACGTTATAATATCAGGCATATCACTGTACGTTATAATATCGGGCATATCTATGTACGATATAATATCGGGCATATCACTGTACGTTATAATATCGGGTATATCTATGTACGATATAATATCGGGCATATCTATGTACGATATAATATCGGGCATATCTATGTACGTTAAAATATCGAGCATATATCTGTACGTTATAATATCGGGCATATCACTGTACGTTATAATATCGGGCATATCTATATACGTTTAATATCAGGCATATCACTGGACGTTATAATATCGGGCATATCTATGTACGATATAATATCGGGCATATCTATGTACGTTATAATATCGGGCATAAAACTGTACGTTATAATATCGGGAATATCTATGTACGTTTAATATCGGGCATATCACTGTACGTTATAATATCGGGCATATTACTCTACGTTATAATATCATGCATATCTCTGTACGTTATAATATCGGGCATATCACTGTACGTTATAATATCGGGCATATATCTGGGAAATTCTTAAATTTTACAGATTGTCATAAACATTTAGGGGTAACTTTTAATTCGAATGCAAAGTGGGGGGATCATGTAAATGGAATTTACACTTCTGTTATGAAGAAAATTAATGTCTTACGGAAACTGAAACTCTTACTAAGTAGGGATGCTCTTTTAATAATTTACAAGACTTTTATTTTACCTGTTTTAGAATATGCTTGTGAGTTGTGGGACGGTTGCACTGTTTTTGAATCTGAAAAGTTAGAAAAAGCCCAACGTGAAGCTGCTCGCATTATATTAGGACTTCCTTCATATACTCCTATTAATACTTTATATTACGAAACTAGTCTTGAAACTTTATCTAATCGCAGAAAACGGAGGAAACTTCAACTATTGTATAAGATGCATAATAAATTAACTCCTGATTACTTCAATCATCTTTTGCCGCCTTTATCTGGAGAAAATAATCGTTACGCTTTACGTAACAATAATAACTATAGGATTCCTCCTTTCAGATTATCTCTTACTAATTCTTCTTTTCTACCTTCTACTCTTCACTATTGGAATAACTTAGACAATTCGGTTCGATCTCTACCCTCTATTAATTCATTCAAATCCTGTTTAACATCAAATATTCAGTCAAGTCCACCTATTTACTTTAAAATCGGAAATCGTAAACTTAATATCTTGCATACTAAACTCCGACACCAGTGCAGTTCCCTTAATTATGACCTTTTTAGAGTTAACCTTGTTGAGAGTGCATCTTGTAATTGTGGTCATCCTTGTGAGAATGTCTTTCACTATTTTATGGAATGTCAACTTTTTACAAACGAAAGACGTATTTTGGTTCAAAATTTGATTAATTTGAATGTTGCGTTAAATTTAGAAATTCTTTTGTTTGGCAATTCACAATTTTCCGTGGACCTTAACTCAAACATTTTTAGATCCGTGCAAAACTTAAACTTAAATCCAGCAAGAGATTTTGAGTTCAAATTGTAATAACAACTGTATATATTTATTGTCATTATTGTAATGTCATTTCAAATGTATATTGGGAGAAGGCGTTGATAAGTTGTTATAACTTGTGCCTAATCCCTTGTCTAATTTTGGCAATAAATATGTTTAAACTAATATATCTAAACGTTATGATATCGGGGATATCTATGTACGTTTAATATCGGGCATATCACAGTACGTTATAATATCGGGCATATTACTCTACGTTATAATATCGCGCATATATCTGTACGTTTTATAGGGCATATATGGCGTTTTTAAGGTAATGGAAAGATGTATTTTCAAATATGTATAAAATTTTGCAAGTCACAATAATATATTCCAGGTCATCCGAAAGTTAATTAGTAGGTTAAGCTTTTCCATAACATTGCTTCTGCCATTGACAGAAAGAATTTCTAAGTCATTTGATAACGTTTGGCATAAAGGATTGTTGTTCTAACTTCGCTTGTATAGTTTTTGGGGTAACTTATTTTACTGATTCCCGAGTTATTTGAACAAGGCAATTGTCAACAATATGTTGTGTGTGGCAGTGACGTTTCCATCTCTTATATATAAACCTGCATGTGTACTACATGGATCTGTTCTCGTTCCATTAAAGATGTTGTCGGTCCTATAAAAACTTTCGTTATGCTCTTTGTCGGTAATCACTCTCTTCAAGAGTCTTCTGTGAACGTTGATGTAAAAGAACAGAACACTACATAATAATATTCAACGGCTACATGATTGGTCTGATGAAACCACGGATAATAATTGGTGAACCGCTTTGAGACGACCTACCAACTAGGTTGTGATAAAACGGTATATAAGAACCTCGAATTATTGTTATTAATCTATGCACTTCAATCCCGCAGAGACGGAAGTAGTTCACTTCTCTTGTAGACCCCTTGGTATCAACCCCACACCCTACCTGTAACAATGAACCTCTCAATCTAACTGATGCTCAGCTTCCTCTTGGGAGTACTTCTCAGTGGCAACTGCGAATGGCATGCAGTCTCTTCTATAATATCCGCCTTATGATGGTTGTTCTGAAGACCTGCCAAATGTCTTGGAAGGGATGCAGCTAGAAACCGCCAGAGTTGTGACTGGTCTCTCCACTGTAGGTTCTTGTGGGGCGCTTTAGTTCGAAAATTGATGGGTGCCTGTAAAATCTAGGAAAGAAAAGTGTAAACTTTCTACTTTCTATAAGATTCACAATGGATTAATTTCCGATTATCATCATCATTTGTTCCCTCTAAAAAGAAATGATCGCCATCATGATTTCCGTAACCCATGTCAAGGTGAAGATCCCCTCTACAATAAGGTTATGGGATGGACTTGATGATTCTGTAAAAAATGTCAAATGTACCACACGTTTTTACCAACATATTGGAAACCGATATCTCTTTCAGTCCTTTTAGCACGAATAAGACACACCTATAGTGGTCTTCCGTGTAAGTATTTGTTTCTCCTATTTGCCATTTTGATGATGATAATGAATATGTATATCATAATATTGTGTGTCTGTTCACACTTTTAGATTTCCAAATAGGATTGTGTAACGCTCTTGAAGATTTTGGTGTTGAAGGCAGTCCCTTATATCGGTACTCTTCTATGGGGTAACGCAGATCTTCCATTCCAGACTAATGTCAATATCATACTTACTTAGTGTCATTCATAAAATCGGCAATAAAGGTTTAAATCTAATAAGTGGACAACATGTTCAACTGCACAGCCCCAGAGCCTGGTAAGTTGTAAGAACCTTTACCTAATCCCGTTGGTTGTTTGTCAATCTTATCAATATAATTTGTTTTAATATAGAGCGCCTCTCTGTATGCTATAATGAGGGGCGTACGTATGTGTACGTTTAATTCAGGGCATATCTCTGCTTGTTAGGGCGCATTTTGTACGATAATAAAGGATGCATGTACGTACGCTTTAGAATAGTGTATTTCTGCACATTTTACATAGTACGAATATGTACTCAATATATACGGCGCATCTCTGAAGGTTTTTTTATATAGGGCGCGTCCTCTGCATTTCAATATAAGGAGATAAGGTGTATCTCTGCGGTTAATTTTGGGTGTGTCTCTGGATGTTTTAAATTAAATGGCGTATGTCTGAACGTGTTAATATGAGCCGTAACTCTGAACGTTTCTGGGCTTCTATAATATTTGCGAAATTTAACCATGCAAATCCGGTCGTAAAACAGAGGGAGACATTTTATGAATGTTATTAAACCCCGCATTGTTTATATATATGTGAAAGCGAGAATCTTCACTGCAGTATAGTCTCACGTGCGGTTGACATGACCTGTTTCCATGAAAACACACCGTTCTTGACACGTGAATGGTTTAACGCGGAACATTTATGTCTTTCTGTGAACATTTCTTTAAAAAAAAGATATATATCCTATTCATGTTGTGTAACCACGACATAACTGACATTGATTGATAATCTAAAAAAATATGTGATAAATTTGTCTACATTCTGTCGTTGAAATGAAAACATTGATTTTTTCTAAAATTGACAGCACGCATCTCAATAGCAAGTCATAACTCTTACGTGTAAGTTACAGTTTGCATTTCATGGTACTGTAGTTTTTTCAACTTCCGGCTAATTAAACGGATTCCGAAGAATCCGTCGTTTACTGCCGTGCATATTTTGTAATTACAATTTGTTATTAGGACAGAGGGAGCTGGCTGTATTCCAACTTCGACTGATACTCAGCACGGCGACTAATTAACACTCGCTGTTTCTGTTATGAACATATTTAAGTCAAGTGGCGAAATAATTGTGCCTTGATCATTCAATTATAATTTTATCAATACTGGAAATTTCATTATTAGCTGCCCATTAACGGTTTAAGGGAAGTAGTTTTGTCACTCTGTTATCTTTTTTCATATTTTGATTTTCAAAACATCAAACTATGTTACCAGGGCCCGTATTCATAAAACCGTTCTCATGCTCAAACATGGATTTTGTGCTCAAACCAACTTTCTTGTGGCTCACTAAAATCATGTCAAACGATCAAAAAGTGAAAATGTAAACAGTTTTTGGCTTTAAGTCTCAAGTTCAAATGTTTTCCAAATCATTGACAAAATAAGATTTTATTATATATTTATAACCGGAACAAGAAATCAGACTTGAGCACAAAATCCATGCTTGAGCATGAGAACAGTTTCATGAATACGGACCCAGAAGTATTTCAAAACGTGAGGTTTCTGTTAAAACAAAAATTCGTCAACTGTGTAGTTCAGTTTCCTTGTCATCTATTATATTATCAATAATGTTTTTGCGACATTTGTTTTGTTGGATTGTTTTGATTATTAAGCTACAGTTATACCAGAGCTCCCAGTCGAGTGTTGGTTGGTTATCGTACTTGTATAACCAGCAATAGTCCATTGAAAACTGCATGAAGACACGAGGATCACAATTTATAAATGACCAGACCATCACGAGTAATGGAATATATTTCTATCAGAATATAAAAATCAATATACTATGCGTGGTTCCAGTTTCAAATGCAGAAGAAATAAACCGCAAATCACTCTTTATATTACATCTTCATTTCAAATATGACGTTTGTCTTCAACACCAAATGCATGAAGCAAGCATGTTTATTATTCCGGCTGCTGTATGTTACAAGAAAAAGGAATGATGAAACACATGTTATGTTAGATATGTTATGTTAGATACACGGGTTGAGAGTGATGAAACACATGTTATGTTAGATATGTTATGTTAGATACACAGGTTGGGAGTGATGAAACACATGTTATGTCAGATACACGGGTTGGGAGTGATGAAACACCTGTTATGTTAGATACACGGGTTGGGAGTGGTGAAACACATGTTATGTTAGATACACGGGCTGGGAGTGTTGAAACACATATTATGTTAGGTAGAGTGGTTGGGAGTGATGAAAAACATATGTTAGATTCCCGGGTTGGGAGTGTTGAAAAACATATGTTAGATACACGGGCTGGGAGTGATGAAACACATATTATTTTAGATACACGAGCTGTGAGTGATTAAAATCACATACTATGTTAATTACACGGACTGGGAGTGATGAAAATCACATATAATGTTAATTACACGGGTTGGCAGTGATGAAACACATATTATGTTAGATACACGGGTTGGGTGTGATGAAACACATGTTATGTTAGATACACGGGGTGGGAGTGATGAAACACATGTTATGTTAGAAACAAGGGCTGGGAGTGATGAAACACATGTTATGTTAGATACACGGGGTGGGGGTGATGAAACACAGGTTATGTTAGATACAAGGGCTGGGAGTGATCAAACACATGTTATGTTAGATACACGGGTTCGGAGTGATGAAACACATGTTATGTTAGATAAACGGGTTGGGAGTGATGAAAAACATATGTTAGATACACGGGTTGGGAGTGTTGAAAAACATATGTTAGATACACGGGCTGGGAGTGATGAAAACATATGTTAGATACACGGGTTGGGAGTGATGAAAAACCTATGTTAGATACCCGGGTTGGGAGTGTTGAAAAACATATGTTAGATACACGGGCTGGGAGTGATGAAAACATATGTTAGATACACGGGTTGGGAGTGATGAAACACATATTGTGTTAGATACATGGGATGGGAGAGTTGAAACACATATTATGTTAGATACACGGGTTGGGTGTGATGAAACACATGTTATGTTAGATACACGGGGTGGGGGTGATGAAACACAGGTTATGTTAGATACAAGGGCTGGGAGTGATCAAACACATGTTATGTTAGATACACGGGTTCGGAGTGATGAAACACATGTTATGTTAGATACACGGGGTGGGATTGATAAAAAACACATTATGTTAGATACACGGGTTGGGATTGATAAAAAACACATTATGTTAGATACACGGGTTGGGAGTGATGAAACACATGTTATGTTAGATACACGGGTTGGGAGTGATGAAACACATATTGTGTTAGATACATGGGTTGGGAGTGTTGAAACACATATTATGTTAGATACACGGGTTGGGAGTGATGAAAAACATATGTTAGATACACGGGTTGGGAGTGTTGAAAAACATATGTTAGATACACGGGCTGGGAGTGATGAAACACATATTATTTTAGATACACGAGCTGTGAGTGATTAAAATCACATACTATGTTAATTACACGGACTGGGAGTGATGAAAATCACATATAATGTTAATTACACGGGTTGGCAGTGATGAAACACATATTATGTTAGATACACGGGCTGTGAGTGATGAAAATCACATATTATGTTAATTACACGGGTTGGGAGTGATGAAACACATATCATTATAGAAACACGGGCTGGGAGTGCTGAAAATCACATATTTTGTTAATTACATGGGTTGGGAGTGATGAAACACATATCATGTTAGATACACGGGATGGGAGTGCTGAAAATCACATATTATGTTAAGTACACGGGTTGGGAGTGATGAAACACATATAATGTTAGATACACGGGCTGGGAGTGATGAAAATCACATATTATGTTAATTACACGGGTTGGGAGTGATAAAACGCAGGAGTGTTACACATTTTGTTACAGGAGATCGGAGTTGCGAAACATAAAGTTGGTGCTAGATATATAAGTGGGGATTGGGGACACAAAACACATATAGAAACACGTGATATGCTACCTTGCATGCAGCTTCTCTTCAAATATCTTCCAGATTACAAAGGTGCTCAGATGGTTCAATCAAGAGGGCCAGAGGGCCTGTATTGCTTGTTTGTCATTGTCGCCTGTTACCTTCAAGCCATTGTCAGATCTATGTGAACAAACTTTATAGCAAGTCACATAAGACTAAAGGTTGATATCATTACCTTTCACATCATGGATCTTAATTGAATTTTGATCGTATTTTACATATTGGACTTTCAAAAGTTGATAACTTGCTTGAAACAGTTATGACAGACTTTTACAAGAGCTTGCTACTACTCAAATACCATGACCATATGCTAAACATATTTCACCTTTTTACCTGCTCCAACAATGATAGGGGTTTAACATGGCGAGATACTTTTGACAAGCGCAGTCGGCGGACTCAAATAGGACTACTTTTTGATCTTGTATTTTGATTATTTTTTGTATTTTTGCAGATTTTTGGCATAGCATCTAAGAAAGCTGCTGACCAAATATTATGGTTTTAGGCCTCTTTATTCTGCATAATTAGTCGTTTAGCATTTACACGAACTCTGACTCATACATCTTTAGAGGTCGTAGATTTCAACACGTTTCGCCTTTCAACCTTGAAAAGTGGCAAGGTCATTTATTTGAACCTAGTGAATAGCTCTTTATTACAAGCTAAAAGGGTAAATATTATTCTAGGATCTTTAGAACAAGTCAATTGAAGATCGTAAATATTTGACCTGTGACTTGAAAAATGGTCACCAGTATTTATTCAAATTTGATTGCCCTTTACCCTTAGCATGCTGGTCAAATCAAGACCATAGGCCTCCTAGTTTTCAGAATATGTTGACATATTGCAACTTTGGCCCCGTGACCTTTAATGTGTCAATGTTATTTCTTTTATGAAAATAAACAGCACTTCATGCCAGCATCCAACAGGCCAAATAACTTATGGACTTTCAGTTTTTAAGAAGTCGTTGGATGATTAAACAAGAGGCCCAGAGGACATGTATCGCTCACCTGTTTCTTTTGTTACATCAGATCGAAGGACTATGTATGGTTTGGGCGTGTTTTGGCCCCCAAATGCATCAAAATTCAAAACCTTTAAATGAACTTTGAAAGGACGGTTTACTTTATTTTTGTCATATTTTGCATAGTTTTTCTCCTCGAAACTGTAGAGCGCATGCTTGAACAAACTCAAAATCAAAGGATAATGTGTAGGCACCTGTAATACATCTTTAGGAGAAATATAAAGTTTGTTCAAGAGTGCGCTCTATGGTAACTAAGAGAAAAACTAGGCAAAAACCTGTCAAAATTTACTGAATATTAAAGTTTCATTAATTTATGCAAATATTCACTGGTTACCATGGCAGCCATAATTGAAAACCTAAATAAATGCTCACATAATAGTACCAGGGAAGAATTCAAAATTAAAGAAAGTCATTTGAAAGTTCTATTGAAGATTTTTTATTTTGATGGATTTGGGGGCCAAAAAAGGCCCAAACCATACAGTCCTTTGGCAACTAAAACACAAGACATTTTAACATCTCTTAAACGCTTCTTAAGATATTATTTGAAATTTGAATTTTAAAGCTTTTAACCCACGTTGACTCCGGCTAGCACTTGAAGTTGCCATTTGACCTAATTACTGTAATAAAGAAAAAGATTTGCACTGCTGGTCTACATAGCATACCCAAGTATCATGACTCCAGACCAAATGCTTCTTAGGATATCATTGTTTGAAGTTTTTAACATATTTGACACCTGTGACCTTGAAAGTAGGTAAAGGTCCTTTTAATGACGAAACTTTATAGCACCTCATCCCAGGTCCCTACTGGCCAAATATTATGACCCTGGGCCTTATTGAACTTTAAAAAAAGATTGTTAAAGCTTTTAACCCATGTTGACCTTTGACCCCTGACTAGCACTTAATAGTTGAGATTTGACCTTATAATTATTATTAAAAAAAGATTCGCACTGATGGTCTTCATAACATACCCAAGTATCATGACTCTAGTCCAAATGGTTCTTAGGATATTGTTGTTACTGGCCAGGTAAGCTAAAAATGTGTCATCCCAGTGACCTTGAAAATAAGTCAAGGTCATTCGTTTCTATGAATAAACTTTTGGTTTATCATTTGACCAGTGCCTATGACATTGGGTCAAGGTCCTTTTTTCCCCGTCATCTTGTGTCTTCATTCCCGAGAGATACTAACCAGACATCATAGCTATATACCCTACAAAAAATCTTTTGAAGTAAAAGTTGACGAATGATTGATACCATGTAGACAGACAGACAACAGATACAAACCCAAGAGATTGGCACAAACTATCCAATAAGCTCAGACACTTTTTCAAAGTGAGCTAAAAAAAACTCTCACACTTTGTGTTATAAATGTTTCTACAAAACCAAACAAACACCGTTTATTATTTTCAAGAACTTTTAATTTTTTTTTCCATAATGTTTCAGACAATCTGTAATCAATGACAAGCTTTGTCATTTCACCGCTCATTACATAGCACTAATGACATCACAAAACATAGCATAGAGACCCCAGACCTCATCACTGGAGTCCACGTATAAATGTGTGTAGGTTTACCTTCAGAAAAAGCTAATGTATCAACAATAAGCATTCATCTAACTCATCATCTTCGTGCATCAAATATATTTGCTTCAAACACCAGATAAACCTATGGTGGATAACTGGAAAGTCAGGGCAACTTATTTAAATCTATATACAATGGATATAAAACGGAAAAATAATGGTACAATAAATTATGCCACAGAGGCGTCGAACTGTACTATTAGGTTTGAAGGGAGGTAATCCATACACAGAAACAAAAACTCCTTGCTAAATAATATTTCTATAAAACCTGTAACAACAAAAACACAATTCACGTCATTTATTCTTGGTTTAATTCATCAGTCTGACTTGTAATCACTTGTGTTCTTTAGTGTCAAGATTTGTGGGGGGGATGTTCTGACCCCATTGACATGTTTCTGGTTTTAATCAAACACAAGATTTGTGGGGGGGATGTTCTGACCCCATTGACATGTTTCTGTTTTTAATCAAACACAGCATGCTGCCATCAAGGAAAGTTGTTGCAACAAATCTACTAACACCTTCCATACCTTGGGAAAAAATTGCCATTGAGAACACATTACAAATTTAGATTACAAACAAACAATGCATTATTATAGTTGCACTGGTTACTTTTCTTGCAGGAATTTACTTTGCACATGAAATGATTCATCAAGGTGAATAAATAACATCTAAGATATCATGACGGAATAATCCCCAAGTCTGTATGAATGAAAAATTATGTTCAACAACTGAAGTTGTGATGGAAACGGCACCAGATAACTCCACAACTTAGGGTGATATTATTGATGCACACATTATTACACATAATGTCACGTTAAAATGATAAGTATCCGAGTTTGGGATATATTCTGATTATGAAGAAGTCTATGTTTAACTATAGAGGTCATCATCATCTTGTTCATTGAAGTTTCCTCCAGAGTTTTCCCCTTGTCTTGGCTCATTACTGCCTTCACTTTGTCCAGGGAATCTTTGAAAAACAGAATGTCCATTATTAATAACACATTTATAAAGAACATTAAACAGCCATTGGCTGGGTTTGAGGATAATAGGTGCTTTGTTGAACCTAAGCACCTAAGCCCATTCTATTGCCCAAGGCTAAGGATTCAATGAAAATGTTTAAAACATCTGACAAGATTCATAAGGAATTTATAAATTCTAATAAATAAATAGAATTTGCCAATTACATTACATCTCCAACACATGCAGGCATACACACATAGCGAGATATTAGCCAGGTGGCACAGGACTAGTAGTAAGCACCTGATAAAGCAGCTCCTGCGAATTCCTCAAAATTGTATTGATTAATGTATATGCTAATTGTATTAAAAATGTATATCTATGTACTGTAAAGCGCTTTAGAGTGGCTTATGTTAGCTAGATGGAGCGCTATATCAAATGTTGTATAATATATCATATTATCATAATGTTCTCCCCATTCTAATGAGAAGTGCTCACCTGAAGTTTCCTCCAAATCCTCTGCTCTGTTGCAAGGTTTGTGCGAACATTTCATACTTCCTGATGTCATTGTCATTTACTGATCTCCTGGCAAATTTCATCGACTCCTCGAAGTGAACTCTTGATATCTCTGGTACTGGGTCATAGTCTTCAGTTTCCTTTAATTAAAAACAAAACGTTATATAAAAGAACGTACTGGCAATACAAAACACCATCACATAGTCTTTCTTTGGACTGTGAAGACAACAGTCCATGTTATCTTAATGTAAAAGGTACCACTGCTTCAGTTATAATCGCAAAGAAAAGTTCCACTTAAGTATTTTTCTTTCTATATAGAAGATCAAGCAATCAAAAGATATTTCTGGCTTAAGAATAACTTCTTCGGTCAAGTTATACATCTTTCATGTTCATTGTTTTTTCATAGGTTTTGCGGCCAATTGGACACGAATTTCGACACCATGCATTTATAATTCCTTGATGGAAACAACGGTAAAGTGTAGGCCTGACAATTTAAAGGTTCGGAGTTTGACCTCTGCTGATTTTGTTTTCTCTTTTATTTGCATTTTCAAACATTAAAATTTTGAACAACTACGATTCTGTAAAATGCAAATCAACATGTGAAAAAATACTTATTTGAAAAGATTTAAAGCAATATCTCACAATAGTGACAGTGGTACTTATGTTGTTCCGACTCATTGGTAACTTTTACCTCCGGTGAAAGTAAGATATATTTCAAAATTTTACCTTTCATGTCATTACAAAATTGGAGCAATCAAAAGTGTTTTCATGGCTGCACACAACGGCTTGTCAATAGTTGAGGTACCCAACCACTTTTTCACCAGGCATAAAATCATTATATGACAATCAAAATGAAACATCACATTTAATATGATTTTACTCTTTCACTATCTTGAAAAGGAGAAATTGATATCAATACTACAAAATAAACACCCCTTCCTCGATCGAAATTCACACAACTTTACAAGAATAGCAGTTATAATGTTCCATTACCATATCTGCGTCTGGGTTGTTAGCCCGTTCCTTTTCCATCCTGATTTCTGCCTCTATAGACTGTCGGATGGCCAGCTTACATGCCCTCTGACAGATCTCAGTCAGATCAGCACCACTGAAGCCCTGTGTGACCTTGGCTAGGTAGTCCACATCAACATCCTGGGCAAATCATTGAGGTTTTAGAATATTAGTGACAATTTACCAGAAAGAAACAACGGTAAAATATGTTTGTAGCAAACTCTGTGGGGCCAATGAAATTGGTTTGATGTAAGTAGATTTTGATATTCACAAGACAATTGTTATGAGGGGACAAAATATAACTGTGTTCCCTATAAATGAGTTTGTACTAAAAATGTTTTACTTTACATGGGAGACTGAATACTGTTAAAAGTTCATTACAATTTTTCTTTCATAAGAAGCACTTTTCATGAGAAAAATGAATTTTTATTTAATACATCATAATGACAAATTTGCATTTTCACCTCTTTTTTAAGATTCATAATTTTGTTTGTTTTCAGAAGTCGATGATCTATCTCATTCTGTTCAAAAAAGTTGTTTTTTTTGTACTAGCAATAATACATCAATTTAATTTTCGACTTTTATCCATATTGATGTCATTACAACCTGTTGTCATTATAGATCATTTGTATCAAATCAAAACAATAATCAACCTTCATAAAGTCAGTTTACATGAAAGTCAAGCCACTACACAGATCCTTCCATCATATACTGTTTGCAACCTTGCAATATTTGTTCTGAGGGATCATTGTACCTTAGAGACAGGCGATTTCCTGAGGTTTGCCTTTAGAATGGAAATTCTAGATTTGATGTCAGGAAGAGGAATGTAGATCAGTTGGTCCAGACGACCAGGTCGCAGAATGGCAGGGTCAATGATATCTGGTCTAAAAACAAACAAATTTAATGCAGGAATGAAAAATAAATTTTAAATCACATTATAGTTGTAAAATCTGGACAATTGAATTTTTAAAGTATTTTAAAAAAGAACTATCTCAGGAGCTACACAGATTTTACCTCTTCAAATGAGATTTATTTTTAGTATACTTTGTAGAATATCTTTTTACAACTAGTGCCATCAAAATCGCTAATAAATATATAGAACATTTCACTAGATAGGTATATAATTGTGAAATGTCTAGTGCCATTGGCATTGCTGATAATCCAAATTTCATTTTAATATATATGATGCATTTTTTGTTTTATCATATTTAATATAAGTTTTGTCCATTTGAAATCAGTTTGTCATTGATGAAGTATTCTTCTGACACTAGTATACTTATTAAGTAAAATGTTTTATTGTTTTTTTTTAAAATCCTAGATACCTTTAAAATGTCTTGCTAAAACTGCAATAAATGAGCATTTTGCCTTGAATACTGTTTTCCTGTTCCTCTTTCCCGAGACAGGTGTATCCACACTCTTCCCATTATTTTATCAGATTCATTGACCTGTAGCATTACTGATCAGTAATGCATTATATATGTGACAGAGTCAAGAGAGTTAAAAACAATGAAACATTCATCCTCTTGGAAGTATTTAGGGGGTCTCAACCATTTGGGAAAGATACTTTAGTTGCCAACACTCAGCAAGTCTTGTGTTAAGCAACTTCATAATTTCCCCTTTTGGTTGAGGTCACCTGTCTCACCCCAAACTAGGCAAGCAAAAGAAAGCAACGCACCTGTTTGTGGCTCCAATGATGAACACATTTTTCTTTGCACTCATACCATCCATCTCTGTGAGCATCTGGTTTATCACTCGGTCAGCAGCACCACCTGTTCACATAAAGCAATAGTAGGGTCACATGACATTCATAGTGGTGTTCATAATTTTCTTTTAAGGATACCTGTCCCATTGTACTATGGTTTTTCCATAATACAGTAACCTCCCCTTAACTTCCATTTGGATATAACTGTAAAACTATTGGGCCAGCACACGTACATTGACCAGGTAGCTCAATCGGATAGAGTGATTGTAAAACAATCCAAAGTCCAGGGTTTGAATCCTAGTCTAGCCCCACTGATTTTTTACACTAAAAACACTGTTGTTGATTATATGTTATTTCTTTCATCTTGTCTATTTTCTCATAAAAGTCTCTTAACATATGGTTTTCTTTTCAGAATTGATTATGAAAGCTATAGTCATACAGGAAAAAGCAGTTGCCAACACTTAGTTACAGTATTTGGCAGTGGTACGGGGATCCTTAATACAAACAGCTCACTGTGAGAATTCATTTCAATGTTGAGGGGCTGTACCTTTATAAACCTAGTAAAATTCATCGTTTCCAATCAAAAATTTCTGTAAAACAGCATAAACATTTCACGGTTATTTCAGGAATATCTATTCAAGATATTAACAAGTTCTTCAATTTTTTTTCCAAATCATTTAATCATAAGTCATGATGGACTTTATTGGGGAAAGTTCTTTTTAATCACACTTGCCTCCGTCTCCTGCATTACCACCTCGGGCTTTTGCTATTGAATCCAACTCGTCAAAGAACAGAACACAAGGGGCAGCAGATCGTGCCTGAAACGAGAGGTTAGTTTAAACTGGGAAATGATCTCATGACTTAATAAATGTTATATTAGCTGTCAACCATGGGCCTCACAATGAATGATTTACAATTATACTATAATTTTTTTGAAATGCCAGTAAAATTTTGTATGAAATAATGTTATTTATAGGTAAATATAAACATAATTAAACTCTTTTAAAGTTGCTTATTTTCCCCGATATTTTCCAAAATTATTTCTTTCATTATGTAGGGGTCTCATTCCCCCCCACCCCCCCACATGAAGTAATTTCCTTGGTGTTCCCTTAAACCAAGTTTAACAATTTTTCTTACTTTATCAAAAATATCTCTGACATTGGCTTCTGATTCTCCAAACCACATAGTGAGCAGTTCTGGACCTTTGATTGAGATGAAGTTGGCCTGGCATTCATTTGCAATAGCCTTAGCCAGCAAAGTTTTACCACATCCAGGTGGGCCGTAGAAGAGTACTCCCTTTGATGGTGTCATACCAAATTTCATGAATTTCTCCGGATGTTCTACTGGATACTGAAACAAGGCAGAACAAATAGTAAATGATATACATCGTGACAGAAACTATCATTATTCACATATCAAAAAACAACTGGACTCCTTGCCTTTGTAATCATGTTACCTACAATATATTTTCAAAAATGCTGTAACCATAAATTTAATTCTTAATTTGATTTTTATTTGGAACTTGCTGATTGGTTTAACTTTTATAAAGAAAAATTATGTTTTCTTTTTAGATAGAACAAAATTCAATTTTTCATTGGGATCTTTGGACCAAAATGCCCTGGTAAGAACTACTGTCTTATATTACCTGTACTAATTCCTGGAGTTCTTTCTTGACGTTTTCCAAACCTCCGACATCCTCCCATGTGACAGATGGCACCTCCACGGCAGTTTCTCTGAGAGCACTTGGATTGCTCTTTGCCAAAGCCCACTACAAAGAATCAAGATTTTTTTATGTTATAAAATATAGAACTTCTGTGCATGGTTGGAGTGAGCAAAGAAAAGCTTCTGCACCACATGCTGATCTGGAGAAAATCACTTCTGTTCATAGTCTATTATTATCCTTCATTTTAAATAACATCTAGGGCATTGTTGTAATACATTAAAACTACAGCTAATCTGGGAAGATATGCTAGAATGTTTTAAATCTTTTTTTATTTCCTGTTCTGTCTTTTTTTTTTTTTCAATGTCGGGAAACGCTCACTTCACAATCGCGACTGTCTCAAATGGTTAAGGGGAGATAACGCTTTCATAAGAAGATGGGGGACTGGAAAGCTTGAAGTGTGGAACAGGTCTGCGGCTGGCTAGAGTTGAATGAGTTAGGTACCGTTACAGGGAAATTTTAGAGGTACAACTCAAATTTTACTTGAATAAAAGAGATTAATCATTAAAAAATTGACTCATTCTTCAATAAGCCCACGTATAAATCACAATGAAACCGCCTGAGTATATGATTTCCCACATGTCAACGACCATGTGTGTCGGTCAACTTTTCCAGTTCGCAATTGATGATATATGGAAAAGTAGGTGTTTGTGGCCTCTGATTTGGACTCAGAACAGCATGTCTAGTTTTTGGCTGATAGTTTACAGATGAAAAGTCGTCAGTTTATTACATGGTGAAAGTCAGGTGCATGTAAAGCTTTTTGGTAATTTTAAAACAAAACATGATCAGAGTTATAATACGTTTCGTTTATATTGACAATTTGATTATAGCTACCAGTATTACTGTGCTATACATCAATTTGAATTGACATTGATGCAATATATATATACATATTTTGGATGATGCAACAAGACTTGAATATATGAATTAATAGAAATATATTGCTTCTATGGGTGGTCCTAAAACCCAGAAATATAGTTCTATGCCATGTACCTCCTGGAAAAAACCCACTTCTGTAAGTGAATTAATTCTGCAAATATATGTTTATTAGCATTATTAATCTTTCTACTAACCCTGAAATCTTCCATGGTCACAGCTAAAGAGTCGAGCACTTCGGCATCAATAGTGTCATCTTCTAAATCAATAAGATCCATCTTTTCTCGGATTTGCTGAAGGGCAGCCTCTGAGCAGAGAGCAGCCAAATCTGCACCAACATGTCCATGTGTCTCGGAGGCAACCTGTTCCAGATCTACATCATCACCAAGCTTCATGTTCTTAGTGTGAATGCGTAGAATTTCCAAACGTCCAGTAGCATCAGGTATACCAATGTCTACTTCCCTGTCAAATCGACCTGGACAAAAGATATAAAATGACAGCTATATAGCCCTCTACCAATGGAAATGAATCATAAAAACTACTGCAGCACCTTGACATATCAGTGCTTATTAGCATGTTCATTATTAAATGAGGAAAATAAATCCCAAAACAAAACATTCCTCTCAAGTTATTTGTATAGATTCCTTCCATTTATAATCATAAAAATAAAGACAATTGTGTCCATAAAACACATTGTATTAAATCGATTAAAAGAAGAAAAAGAACATACCAAATCTTCTCAAAGCTGTATCAATGCTGTTAGGTCTGTTAGTTGCAGCCATTACAATGACATGGGATCTCTGTTTCAAACCATCCATGAGTGTCAGGAGCTGTGATACAATCCTTCTCTCAACCTCTCCATGAGTCTACAAAACAGTGGAATTTGTTATGAAATATCCGATAATTTTAAAGAAATTTGGACATAACAATTAGGTTGACAGGAATTCCTTCACATATTTGGAACTTCAGAAAATCCACCTATAATCTGTAACCCATGAAAAGGAGAATTGCAATTTAAGACAAACTGTTCAAGTGAAATATCACTTGAATTATTTATCCCAATTTTTGTACAAAAAAAGGAAGATTAAAAAATAAAAAAAAAAGTAAAATACTTTCAACAACTGATCAACTGATGAAAAAATTGATTTAAACTGTAAACAATACAACAAATTATAAATTTGATTTAAACTGTAAATAATACAAACGAATTATTTTATATATGTACCTTTTCTCTCTTTGGTGCAATTGCATCCAACTCATCAATAAAGATAATGGCTGGTGCATTTTTCTCTGCCTCTTCAAAAGCTTTCCGGAGGTTGCTTTCAGATTCTCCAGCTAATTTGCTCATAATCTCGGGACCTGCAAGTTGTAAATACAATAAACATGATATTTTGCATTTTTTATTTGGCCACAAAATGTTAATTTTAATACATATACTTCATATAAAGACCAAGAATTAAAGACATGCAATTCATCAATGTGAATATCAAATGTGAATATTTCAGTCAAATAGGCAATAATTCTTTCTTTAGCGGATAAGATTACAATATATCATGCATGATGTTATTTTATTTATTATTCTACTAAAATTTTCTCTGTTACTTACCATTAATGAGAAAGAAGAAGGCACCCGTTTCATTAGCCACAGCCCTCGCAATCAGAGTTTTACCAGTTCCTGGTGGTCCGTACAGCATGATACCTCTTGGGGGCTACAATGACAACACCAAACATGACTTCTTCAACACATTCTGAGTAATGATACATTATATATAAACATGTATACTTACACAATATTAATCACATTGCTAGTTTAGGTTAGATAATGGTTTTTCAAATAATCACTTAAGTAAATTTAGAATGATGTCAGCTCCACTCATTCCATTCTCGTTTAAACACTACCATATTTTTATTACCACACTTTTGATTCGGATAAATTTAGTGGTTGGACAAAAAAAGACCTCAAAGCATTAAGTAATTTTCATCCCTACTTCTTTTTGTATTTACTTGAGAGAAAAACAGACTGGTCTGCAATGCTTACCTTCACACCAATAGCTTTGAAGAGCTGGGGATGTCGCAGAGGTAACTCAACCATTTCCTTGATCTGAGCCAGCTGTTTTCTGCAACCTCCAATGTCATCATACCCAACCTCATTCAGAGCTTCTTCCTCCTCCTATCCGACAAAACACAAAATCAAATAAGTCTTGGAGGGCATGATAATATCACTTCATCTTTATTTACTTTCGTGTTATGAAAGAAATAGAATATCTAACTCATGATGATTAATTCTTATTTCTATTCATTCTGTTGAGTTAGTTCTCAATTTATTATCTTAAGCTTGTAGACTCTATTTGAAAACTGACTTGCATGAAAGAATGTATCCCCTTCATATCTATAGAATAATTGGCATCAACCTTTTCACATGTTAAACTGTGAAGTTAACATCAAAATGAAATATACTTTAGTTTGTACTTAGGTATATATATTAATATAGCACAACCAGTGAAGGTTTATTGTGGGACATTTGGATGATTTTTACAATATGTATTCATATGAAGGTGATAGAGTACATATCAAACTAGTTATCGAATCTATACTTACCAACCTGGAGAAAATGTTTGAAAATATCATTTACCTCTCTCTTAACAGGATCCCCTTCACAGTGGATGACGGTTTCTGGTGCTACAATACAGTATGGATCAGGGTCTGTAGCGATCACCTTGAACTCCACTCCTCTCATGCCTCCACGGATGAGGAATATATCTCCTTTCTTAATGGGTCTGTATGCTTCCATGAAGTATGGTTTGAGATAGACATCAAAAATATTTCTAAAATAAAAAGAAATTATGTAACAATACTTAGAAAGGTACATGAATACACTTTGTACATCTGAGGATTTTTTTCCAGATGACATCAAGTCGTGGATTCAGATGGTGGCCCCACCCTACCAAATTGTTAATTTCCTTGATGTCAATGACTTCACTTGCATGTTTTGACAAAAGTTTATCTTCTTTCATTAAATCCTGAATATGTCTGTGCAACATTACTATAATTTGCAACTACTAAACTAACCTCTTTCTGTAATTTTTTTTTGTTTTAAATATATTTAACCTCCGAAAATAACTTTATGACTTCTAAACTAACCTCTTTCTGCAGATTTTGTTTTGATTTAAATATATATGGAAATAACTTTATGAATTAATTCCTTTTGTGTGAAAAGTCTGAGGATTATGGACTTTAATTACAAGAATTTACCTGGCAATTTTGGGAATGGAAAGTCAAACCTGTTCCATAATAGGCAAAATGGATTTTATCATTTTCCATAAAAGGGTTCCACTGTTTAAGTAACAGTGACCTTAACCTGTGACTGAGTTCGGAACTATGACCAGAAGGGCTTTGCTGGTTTTTTAACCCTTATCCCGCCAAGTGCAGCATATGTCGTTTTTATAAACCAGTTTCCCACTGCCAAGCGCGGCATATGTCGTTCCGCAAAACATGCCTTCCACAGCCGATCGCGGCATATGTCGATTCTGGGATTGCCCGTTTAAGTACGGAACTGTGGTGAGAAACTCACTGCTAGCTTTACTTAGAAATGATGACGTGTTAGCTTATACCTTAATTTCATTGGCTGACTACGTGATACCCACAGTTTATTTATAAACTAAGCCACCGTGACATTTAGAGCACGGATTCAAGGTTTTGTTGACAGCGCGAAAAAATGGCGGACGACAAACTGACAGAAGACGAACGACTGCAGATTATCGGCGATATATTTGACAGTAACAACAGTGACAATGACTTTTAGGGATTCGGACCAGATGATTTACTTCGTGACGCAGAATTCGTACAAGAAATTGACTTTGATCAATTATATAAAAACGTGGACATTCCTGAAGACGACAACACAGCGTACCACCATTAAATGCCCCATTCACGGGACGGCCCGGTTTGAACAAAGATATTCCAGGTGACTGCGACCATATTTATTTTTCTCTCTCTTCTTTTTGACAACAATATGTGGACGACTCTTACGACAGAATACTAAGTACTTTTGATTATGAAACTTGGAATTGTTTTCAGGTGATGGTAATAAATAACCTGTTTATTAGACGTAAATCATCTTTATTACATACAAAACTCACCTTTTCTAACCTGTAGTTTTGGAAAGGTAAGCGAGATATCCAAAATTACTTTTGATACGCAAAGAAGAAATCTTCCTGAACAAAACACCTTATAAATATTTTCTTGGATTCGATAAAGATAAAAAGTTATTGTTGGTTTAATCAGCTAATTAATTTTGATTAATAAAGCTGTTGTTTATTTGGCAGTGGGGAGGTATACCACAAATTGTATACACAGCAGTGGTGTGTATATATACACATGAGTGAATGGCAGGATAAGGATTAAGCCAGCCCATGTACTAAGTTTGAGCTTTTTGAAATAATTTCTTAAGTTAGAATCCACTGAAGCAAGCACTTTTATACGTGAAATTCTCATTTTAGTAAGCGACCTTGAGCTTTTACAGACCATGTCCAAAAACTAAAAAGAATAACCTTGACACAGGACACACTATTACAATAGGGGTATTCCTCTTCACTGGAGCAACTGGCATAACAGTCTGGGTTTTGTGCAATCATTTGTTTTGAAATAAGGACCCATACAAGAAATGTAAATGCCCAGATAGAAAGAAATCAGGTATGATTGCTACATCCACCAACCTTTCTTCAATTTTAGCATAAATAAATTAGAAAAATCTCTTTTAATCCAACAGATTTGGATATACCAAAATCATACTTTCTCTGGACTCTGACAAAATCAAACATATTCAAGGTTAAGTTCATTTCCCTCGAATTTGATGTTACATTAACCTACCCAGTGAGGCCTTCCACGGTGTCATCAATTGGTAGGACATGAATCCTCTTTCCGTATTTTACATCTGGACAGGCTTGGATGCTAAAAAATTGAAGTGTTTTTATTTTAATTTGTCTTCTTATAACATATATATTATTGCAACATAGTATTATGATGACAAACAAGTTATGACTTTAGCAAATTGAAAATGACATTCCATCTTTTAAAGGACTGTCTCTTTAGCAACGCTGAATACAAACATCACATAGTGTTCATCCCAAATTTTGTATGAAAAATATAGAAGAACTTGAAGATTAGACGTGCTTCATTTTTTAAAAATGTTTTTGTATCAAGATATCAACTTGATCAATGTAATTTCAGGAGTGTTTGCATTACTTTATTAAGTCCTTTACCTGACAACATCTCCCAAACGCACTCTCAGGTTGTTTCTGACACATCTGTTGATTCTGATTTTGTCATCTGTAACTGTATCATCTGACAATACAATGCATACAGTTTCCTTACGTCTCTTGCCCTTCAGAAGGACTGTGTCTCCACGAAACAGCTGTAGCTCATCCATTTTAGTCTACAAAACAAAACCAAACATTTCCCTCAAACAATCGCTCCCATACAATTTTTGAATATTAATATTCCTGAATGTTTCTGAACCATTGAAAACATGATATGTTACACAAAAAAATGACTTTTTCTAATATTTGGTGAAACAGTTGGTTTAGCAAGTATATAAAAACAAATAGAATTCAACCGGAAAATAAAAATTAAAAGATATGTTACTGCCAATCATGGGATTATGTTAGAACAGAAATGAAACACATACCATTGAAATATTATTTTAAGATGCAATTTACTCCTTTGAGTTAGGTATGTCAAATTATCATAAAGGTATAAACATACGTTATTACATGACATTGAGATTGATATAAAACCATCTGTTCCATTAAAAGTAAAGATTCTTTGACTTGTGCAATTTTTTGCATCCTCAAACAGCTAAGATCATATGAAGAGCCATATAAGGGCCACTTTGAATTGTGATCTCACTGAAATGTCATAAGCAGGTCCAGTACACTCTGCCGATTGAGCTATATAGCTATAAAGACCTATATAGCTATAAACACCTATAAATTATAGCTGTATTGAGCTATATTTTCTCAGATTTCAAATTTCATTAAATTAAAGCAAAGTGGCATAAAACAATAAGGTGTATGGTAATGTTGACTACAAAGAGCATACAGTTAGATGTTTATTTTCATTTTTCATAAATGTAAAATTTCCGATTTTTTTACATCATTATTTTTTAAAAAGAATACTTATTTTTAATGTCTTTTGTTATCAACCTAATGATACAATCTTCTTTTAAAAGCGACTTTGTTTCGTTTTCTTTAAAAAAAGAAAATCACTTGAAAATAGCTCAAAAGACCTATTTCAGATAGGTCAATAGAGCTATTATAGGTCTTTACAGCTATATAGCTCAATCGGCATAGTGTACTGGACCTGATAAGCTTGACACAGTAGCCGACAGGCTGACCAGTGGTATCAAGGCAGATGCCATTGAAAAACAGGCAGTGTAAGGAATTGGAAAAGTAGAGGTACCAAGTTTATGTGTTAAATGGGGACAGGAAATCAACTTTGTCCTTTTTCGATGCCCTCTATAACCCTAAAGGCAGGAGGAAACCCTAAATCTATGGGGGCCCCAATATTAGCTGTCTTGTATGATCATGAAATAAGGACAAAGGAAGTCTGTTCTTGTCCAGAAACTACAAAAGTAAGAAGGAGAAGAACAAGTTTAAAGACAAGATGAAAATACATTTTGATTAATTTATACATACCTGTGAAAGTGATACAACTGAGTTGTCTTCATTGATAGCTTCTTCAACAAGGAGCCTGTTGGGCCGCTCCTTCCGCTTGAGGATAGCTGTTGCCAAGTCATCACTGATTAAAGAATAAGAATAAAAAGATTGTAAATTAACAAATGTCTCTTTTTCCATGTACCTCTGCTATGAATAGATCCAAGGAGTACAGGTTACTGATCTAGTAGTACTAGTATCCTATTGATTGAGCTAAAGGGAAAACTATCCAGGGTCTGTAACAATCAACTAGTCAGACAATTCTTCAATATAATATAAAGCAAGATAAACGTATGTCTGTTTTTCAATTTAAAACATTTGCAGATCAAGGAAAAGGGGGCCTTAAAGTAATAATCCCCCCTCCTTTTTATATTTCTTATTCTATAACTTTTGGGGGGCTTCAACCCCCAAATGGAGCTTTGTCCATTGATCATGACTCCTCCCACCTCCACAAAATCCTTGATTCAAACATGCACCTGAAAATTAGATATAATGAAAAAAATGGAATTTTAATGACAAAATTAAAACAAAACTTTAATTACACAGGAATTATCACAACCCCAATATTACCTTTCTAGATTGTCAGATTGTTTGCCTTCAGGTCTTGGTGGCATTTTCACTCTCGTGTTGTTGAAATGTTCCCAACTATATAGTAGTACTTATCCAGCTATACTGACAGATGATTCAGAAGTCATCATATATATAGTGGTGTATGACATAGCGGAATTGAATACAAATCTCGAAAACGTCGTGACGACACGTTTACTTTATCAGCCAAAATTGTGTATGACGTCACTGTGTACGAAATAAACAAAGAAAAGCTATGTCAGTATGTGTCAAATTTATTTTTGGAACAAAATAAAATTCCAAAATCATAACTATATTAGGCCATTTTCGTAACTAGAATAATAAAACAAGAGGTGATATTTCAGACAACGATATCGCTCGAAAACCAACACAGAAGAACAGCTGATCTTGGTCGTCTGCAAATCGATACTGCGGAGATCCAGACGAAACTTGCCTGGACAGAACAAAGCCGAACATCGCGTTTGAAAATTTGTCTCCTTTTGAACTTTCTTTTAAGCTCTGATTATGTTGCTGAAACAAATATATCATTCATATGTGACCTTCTTGTTTCGTTAAATGTAACATAAATAATTCCGTTTTCGTTTTTCACCCGGGTTTCCGTTCATTGCGAAACCGGTCATGACGCAGGGAAATTGAACAAACTAAAACGGTATATTTTTATAAGTACTGTCCATTTGAACTTACTTTCCCGTCAACATCAAGTTTTCATCCTACTTGATAAAACTGTGAACCAATACTCACTTTGTTCCATCTGCCATCTCTATATTTTTAAATAGAATATTCACGCGAGGTCCACGTCCTCTTCACTCACAAAAATGGCCGTAAAGTTATTGTATTTGCTGAACCAATCAACGGGAACTCTTATCCGGAAAGACAATCTACATGATAAAGAACATTTCCCATCATAAGAGTGAGGAAAGAAGCTATAAACTTATGATAGTCTGTTTTGTCTGAAAGAGTTTATATTGGTTAGTTAAATGATCTAGTATGTGTCATGATGTTTTAAATAATTTTCAGGATTAATAGCTATGTGCGGTTTATATCTGAATTTATATAACATGGTCACCATTCACGTCGAAATTAATTCCGTCAAAATTGGGGTTTGCTATCAAAACAAAAGAAAGTGTCGCAGTTATTTTTAAGTTTATGAAAGGACTCGGTATAAATATAAAGGATCTTACATGAGTTTTAATTTACGAGATTTATGAAGTGAATCTAAGATGGGTTTTTTCCCCCATTTTACCAGAGACGTATATATTACGTCTCTGATTTTACCACCCTTCTAGCAAACTAAAAAAAATCGTGACGAGTTTCAAAAGATCATATAAAATAAAGAAAAAGAAGATAATTTATCGGGCGATCAAGACTTTTTTTGCGAATTTCAAATTAAAGTCTATGATACCGCCATTCTGACCAAATCATATATCTATTCTCCGCTAAAATGTGACCTCAAATGATATATTGAAGGCCATGGCGTCGGTTCATTATCATTTTATGACCCTTCGATGCTTTAAATACATGAGTTTAAAAGCAAAACAACGAAACGTAACAGGTAATAGTATGGTAGTCACGTGATAAATATTATATAGTATCTTGCATGAATGTCATATCATATGATATAAGGAGGCACGGTAGTGTAGTGGTAGGACGCCGCGCTCGTGACCGAAGAGTTGCGGGGTCGAGTCACGGCACGGCACTGTGCTGTATCTTTGAGAAAGATACTTTACTCCGCTTGTTCCAGTCTACACAGCTGTAAAAAGAGTACGTGGTTGGGCAGTGCTAGAATTGTTGGATGCTATCTGGTGAGCGTCGAAATGAATGGCGGCATCGGCTGTGTGCTCCCCAGTGTATTGAGAAAGATATTGGCTGGTTGCGAATGCCCTATAACCACGGATAATAATTTGTGAACCGCTTTGAGACGACCTACAAACTAGGTTGTGATAGAACCTCGAATTATTATTATTATATGCGGATAGTTTTGAAAGACTGTAGATAATGTTTCCCCATAGAACCCAACAGTATCAAAAAACAGGCTGAGCTGCTTGATTAATTGGGGGCAGCCAATAATATTTGAATACTAGTAATTGTATATATTGCAATAACATTTTGTGAAAATGGCAATATATTGATACAATTTTTTAACAAATTGCCTTGGTAGTTCAAGCACATTTCTGTAATAATATTCCAGAAATAACGTTAACATCATGATTGGATCAATATTATCCTTCTTAAGATGTTTTGGTGTGTGGATAACTTTCAAAATTATAAGAATTAATTTTCAACTTATCATTGAAGCTTACTGAACTGGTTCTCACATAATAAAATATTGACTTTTAGGAATACAATATATACCTTGTGATATATTGTAATATTCCTTCAATATTGCAATAAATTGCAAAGTGAAAATTGCTTACAATACCCACCCCTAGTATCATGTGATAAATCAAAGTTGGACAGTGATGCATTTTCTTTGATCAGTCATTAATTAAAACTTCAAACATAGTCTAACAATATACATTGGCATTGGTCTGCTTGAAACTATCTAGAACGTGACGTGCCACATATCAGATCAAAGTTGACTGTAAAAGAGTTGTCTGCCCTTTGGTCAACTTCGTCACGTTTCGCCTATGCATTACCGGCTCTTAAAGTCAGATTGTTAAGCAGTCCTTGATATATTGACTTGGTATCGTTTATTACTCCCGATTGCAGTTAACTGTGTTTATTTCGAATTGAACGAATGTGTTTGCATTTACATCAGGATCAGCTACACGTCGTAAAATTGTAAGTAAAGCCATCCGATCGAGTGGTTTTGCCAAAGAAAAGGCGGCGTTTGGTGAGAGGGTAGCCCAACAATTTATTATATTTAGAAACTGTGAACAAGCCAATCACTTAATACCTTTGGAATGACATCATTGGAAATCACAACTATTCAGCCAATCAGGTTGGAGATAGATATATCTAAAAATAAATCCGTAATTTCCTCGTTTTCTTTAGTTGAACGGCAACTGGTGCTGGGTGAAAATCATAGCCAAGAAAAAATTCCAGTCTAACAATTTTATTGGCACTTGACATATCACATTTTAAATCACAGTTTACATATTACAACCGTTCCTTTCCGGCGAAATAAAAAAAATACACACTTAGCAATTAACAATTAATGTATAACACTATTTGTAGATAAAAATTAAAAATAATAATAAAAAAACAAATGAACACATCACATCAGAGATCTCTTTTAGGTTTTGACACAAGAGGACAGATTGTTAAGAAATAAAAAGCACAATTTGTAGATAAATCAATGTATTAGAAAAAAATACTTGCAACATTTAACAAAAACAAATAATACAGTGTAAAATCTCTTACAATTTACAATGTGCTTTCAACAACTTGATTTATACATATATGTATTGCCATGGAATGTTACTTCATATATGCAGGTCAGGTATTACTTCATAAAAAAATAAATAGCATTATATTTCATAAAGAAATAACATGTGCTATAAACAAAGCAAACACATACCCTCACACATATGTAACTAGTAAGTTTTCTTAACTTTCTGTCACGTTAAATACAGGATTACCAACAACAAATCTTTTTCAGCTTTTCTGTTCCGTGTATATGTTATGACTTACCACAACTAATTTTATTATGATCTGCACCACCACAACATGAACATTTCAGTGTCTTTGATTTTTGCCTTTGTGAATTTTCCAAGATTGAGATTCTATTTTGTTTTTCCATGATCTGGCGCAATGCTAGTTGAGGTTTATGACAGCTGCCTCGAAAGTATTGTTTTGTGATGGTGTCATTTAATTTTTCCAGTCCTTGTTGGGTAAACGAAGAAATATCTCCATGACGCCTGATTAATTCATGTGCATGACATCGAAGAATGTGAATGTAAGGTGTGATGTCCCGGGACTGAAAGGCTTCAACATACAGCAAACACCACTCTTTTGTCCGTTCTTCTAATTCATCAGCATCAGGAGTTTCAGATTTCATAATTTTCTCAATTTGAGAAAAACCATCCCATACTTTCTGCAAAATTTCTGCTCGTCCATCATCTGAAATGAGATCATTTGCACAGAATGATTTCATCAGTTTCAGTTTTTCTGGGCCAATAAGATCTCTGTACTCAAGGCGCTTTGTATCCCGGTTTACAGAGAGCGAGAAATGTATTCCCAATTGTTCCAAAACAGTTTCTAATTTTGCGACATGTTGAACTTTACTTCTGTCAATCACTCCTGTGTTGAAGGTAGTGTTTCCATTTATGTTATCAAGTGTTCTGAGCTCTGCTATAAGCAGATTGAAAAGTTTGTCTGTAATTCTTAGAAACATGTGCAAAGGGTCCACCACAACCCTCAGTGGACCAATATGTGGGAACAGTGGGGGATTAACTACAGAAAATGCTTTTTTACTAATTTTTTTGCGAGCTTTCAGACAACCGTCAGGGCATTCATACAGAGACCTAGCACCCTTGGTTACATCCTCCATTGACCATTCTAAATCTAATTTACATTTTTCAGACTTACTGCACTTGCAATACACACAGAAATATTCTGAAGCTATACAAGGTATTCCCACTGCAACCAAGAGAAACTTATAATCTCCACCAAGGAGTATTTCAATAGTAAAATCCCTTCCATCAACAGTGATAGATGAATCCTGTAATTCCCCAACTTCCTGTCGTAAATCTCTAAGTCCATCAGCAAGCTCACTGTAAGCTTCCTTCGAATTCATCACACAAAGAGGGTAGTTTCCACTGGCAGCTCTGCATCTCTTCTCATTGATCACTGTGAATGACACATTTACAACGTGCAGACGTTTACCAACATTTGTACCATCTCCTGATAACTTGATTTTGATTTTTCCATCAGGTGCAAATTTATTATCTTCTGCAGTTAATGAATTCAAAACTTGCAAAAGTTTAGTTTTCAAGGACTGTTGGACTCCGAGGCCATTGGGAGTATCCACAATCTTAAATCCAGTATTTAGCTTATTCACATATTCCTGTAACACATGACGCCTTGGTAATTCTTTACAATACATACTAAGTTCGGCATATGCCTCTCTGCTGATATTGAAAGTGTCTAAAATATAAAGCAATGCACTCAACTCATCAGAGTTTTCCTCCATGTCTTGCTTCTCTTTACTTTCTCTGAGCACCAACACTTCTTTCTTGCCATTTTCCCTCTCAACCGATACAGACAAAGGTTTTATATTTTCTTTATCCAAGAATTTCAATGACTTTTTCACTGTTTCTCTCTCCACCTTCCTTCTTTTGGACTGACCAGACTTTGTAAGCTCAGAAAATTTCCGACCAAGTGGCTTTGAACATTCTGGTATGTTATTGTTTTTTACATTAAGTAAGATAGTTTCTGTTAATTTTTTATTTTCTTCTTGACATTTTAGCAACATTTCTTTATGTTCTTTAAGCACATTTTCACATTCATGTCTATCTACCGGAGCTTGCCATTCAAATGCAGACGAGGAAAGTTCAGAAAGAAATTTCCTGAATTGGAATCCACCTAGTTTACGTTGTTTTTTTGCTTTGTCTTTCAGCTTAAAAATTAAAGACTTCAAATTTTTCAAATCACTTTCAGATGGATTCACTTTTACAAAAATTTTGTCTTCAATTTTTCTAATGACCTGGCGAACAAAGTAATCATTCATAGGTTTGTCTCGAAACTGATCATTATCAATTATTTCAAACAGAATCTTTTTTGAAAACAAAACCATTTCAAATACAGTTTGTAATCCTACATGTACCTAGGATAAAAGGAAGTTGTAAATGAACATCATAACTGAATACCACTGACTGAAGTGTTCAATGTCCAAAAAACACACAATAGGTTACCTAGAAGTGTTGTTGAATCAATTGAATTTTCAAATTGAATCATTGTTTAACAGATTCTGAAACATATTTTTGTTGCCTGGTTTCTTCACAAATGAAAAAGTTAGTTGGCTACCACGGTTCATATAATCTTCTTCCACATGGTCCGGGAACAATAAAAAATCTTTCAATGCTTTCCTTTGCCCTAACCAGTACCTGATGGTGGATGTATCGATGAAAAACGAGTCACCTTGCTCATTTAAAATCCTATAGTCAAAACCGACTCCCAGTAGCCGTTCGAGGTCTTGTCTTTTTGCTATCCGATACACCTTACGTGTTCTCGTCGCTTTGTGGAGTGTTCCACAACATTCCAATGGTATGAATTCCTCTGAAGTCATATACTGGTGCAAAATAATCTTGCTGTCACTTCGTCCTGGTGAAAGGGATTCTTTTATATTGATTTTTAAGCTTTGGATCTGTGTAGAATGATGTAGAGGTGTTGATTTTACTGCACTTTTTTTTATGTATTCATCGTATCGATGATGCCATCCTGGAAAAAAAAAGAGCAAGCAAATAGTTAAGACCAACAAATAGGGTATTTAGGGTCTGCTATAGATAATGTAGATCTACATTATACACAAAGTGTTTAAAAACTTCAAATTATAAAATAACACAAATTGACCTACCAACCATACATTTATTGTATTTGTAAACATATATTTTTGGCTTAATAGTAATAAAACTAGTACATAGAACTTATCACACACATGGGGTGGGGTGGGGTGTGGTGGGCGAGGCGGGTCGGCTGTACTGTGTGCTTCAGTAGTCAGTATGCTATATGGATATATATAGCTATGTATTTGTACATCCTGTACATGTTCTGCTTTTAAAAACAGTGAACTTGAGATTGAATGACAAATTATACAAACTCATATTGCATATGAAATTACATGACAAGTCATGTATCTATATATGTGTAACAGTGTATCTATGTGAAAACTCAGCAATTTTATATTTATATAACATCCATAAAACAAAGGTGTGTCCACTGCCTGTCCAGACTGCAGACAGACAGATGAATGGACACCATGGAATTATTGCTGTTGGTCCCTTCCATTTTCAAGTGGGGCCCTTATTATTATAGAATATTAAACATTCCTATTGGTTTTTAACTCAAGGATGTTATTTATTAAGTTATTTCTATATAAACCAGGAATTTGAACTTTTTAATTTAAATTTTAAAGCTGGCTGATCAAAAGCATTTCTGAACAAAATCTGAAATCTACAGAAAACCAATTCTAATATTTATTCAAATACTTTAATATATTAGCAAAGAAAATCCTGTGAGCAATTGGTCATTTACTGTTTAGAGCATTTTTTTTTCAAAAACAAGAGGACCTTTTCATTTCATGTAAAATTAAAAGAAAATTGAAATATAGGCACTATATTATATATATACATATTTTTATCATTTGCATCGCTTTATTCTGTGTGGCCTTGAGCTTAAACTTTTCATTTTAAAAAAGACACATGTACATATTACACATGCATGGTAATGTATATATACAATTAAGTTTGTCAACATTCTAGTGACTATAATTTACCTATGTAGTGAACCTTTACCATATCCTTATACTTGTCATCATCAACAACCTCAATCGGATAAAACCCTGCTGTCCAGCTACGTCTTCTGTTACTACTTGACGTGATGGACGTGTTCGGTGGATTGGCAAGGTCACTGCAAAAAAAAGTTTTACATATAAATGTAATTTCTCAGCCTACCAGTAGTTTGGTTTCAACAAATTCTATTTCTAGCCAAGTCTTTTCCAGGTTGCACAGCATCAGATACATATGTAACCGGTTATATACGTCTCTGACAACATGATGTGCATTTGTACAATATTGATTATTATATTTTAGTAATTAAGCTAATTTAATTTTGTTAAATTACTCATGTACATACATCAGTAAGGAGTACATGTACCATGATATTATCATTTTTTATTTGTTTTTAAGATTGTTTTATCTGCACAGCATATGAATCTATAATGATGCACATCATCTATTAGCAGAGTTCTCTGGCCCCTACGTATACACCAGACTCAGACAATTTGACAGATACCTGGGGTGGACATCTTTTAGCTATCTGTCAAAATGTTTAGGTCTGGTCAGGCTAACTGTGTATGTCATCTATGTTTGTAAAGATAAGATCATGATTATTTATTTTAAAGTAGGACTTTATTATAGGTCCCCGAGTAGGAAAAAGCTATATCCTGCACTCCTAGTATCTTCCTGCACTCCCGGATCCAGAACTTATACCAGTATTAAATTCTTAGCTCGAGGCATTAATATATGAACATTGACAACTGAAGAAAAAGATGCCAATGTGAGTTTCTGTCAGTCCATTTCAATTATGGAATTTTAAATATCGTACACTGTTAAAGTGTTTAGACGGTCTCATATCAAAATCAAAGTAATGAACCCAGGAATCACAAGAATTCATTTGTTGCCATGTATCATTTTAATTAACTCAAGAGCATGTATATATATCATTATATGTCATTAGCTTTGTGCCGTTTGTAAAGAAATCATCCAAAAGTATTATTACACAACTGTCACCTCCTAGAACACCTAATTGTGACAACTGCACTCAAATTGAAAGAAGATGAATTCTGCTCTATCTCTCTTAGTCGTATATTACCGGTAGCAAAATTGCCCGGACACCGGCTTCACTTCACTCGATGGAAATGTAATCCATATTAATAGTGATTAACATGAAATATTGCCACTCAGTAACGTATATTTTGTGAACTGATATAATAACTTACTTACGCATAGGAAGACATCTGATTTCTGTCCTTTGAAACTATCTTTTTTGGACGAAGTTTAAGCGCAGCCGGTTCCTTCTCAGCATTCGTCGCCATTTTGATGGAAACTTTTACAGGGGAGATAACTCTATGTTACAGTCAATTTTGATCTGATATGTAAGCCGTTTTTTACTTTCAATGTTAATTTACTTACTTTCAATAAATTTTCCTGTTGTTGTTTTTCGTCCGATTTTGATGATATTTTTGGTTTTATTTATATAATTACATTTGTCTTCGTTACTGTGAAGTTTCATCTTCGCATAAAAGTTACTGTTGACATCATTCCAACAGGCCGCTATGTATTTGCATATTAATATTGTTTTGATAAAATAAATTATCATGTTTAAAAATCTAAGAAATGCATAGTTATGTTAATGCTATCAATAGAAGCGCTGGGTAATTTCTAGATGTGTGCCAAATTATAAAACAAAATGTTGAAAAAAAGTAAATATTCCTATAATCCGAAGGGAAAACGGGCATTGTATATCCGAATTTGCCGTCATTTGGTTCTTTGTTTAGAAACAATAAAATTAGTTTCGAAAAAATCCTTGAAAAATAAAGATAAGAGCGTGTTTATAAAAGCTAATTACAGTTAAATTATGTGTTTTAAATATCATTGACCCACTTTCTTAATGATTTTGATAATTATTCTATTTCAGGGTACGGAACTAACATGACGTTACATATATTCAACATGGCTGGCATCAGAGGTAAACAGCAAGTGCTCTGTCATATTTATCATTTAATGTTTATGCGTTGCAAACTTTACGATTTCAGAAGCACGTGCCTTTTGTTTGTTAGCTTTCATTATTAATATATGATGTTCGTCGATTTTGACGATTGGTTAAACAGATTTTGAAATGTTTTATGTTGGTTTTCAAACAAGTCGGATGAGTGACAGGTAGACTCACCGTAGAGTCACAAGAGATATACCTGCTATAGAATGTCTGTCACATGAGAGCATTAGTCATAAAAAACATTTTTTCATAGATATTTTATGAAAATTGTGTATATACCTTATACAAATACAAGTTTTTCTTCTATGATAGATTTTCCTTTTTCCATCAGAAAGAGAAATAACAATTTTTTGCACATTTGAAGATAAAATACTGCTACTATTGTGTACTAACTAGATCTGTTTTGTACATGTTTATGTGTATATTACCTGGTGAATCTTACTATATGAACACCGACAGCTTTCAAGACTTATGATGCAAGGTTTAAAAACAACATTTTCGTTGAAATCAACGAGTCGTGTTGTTACTCAACTGATCAAATTGATGGATTTGAAAAGCGCATAGAAAATTTCAAACATTACATGATAACATGGCATCATTCTTTTGTTGTTTGGTTCGAAGTTTTTCTGGAAATCCAGTCGAACATTATGAGGATATTTGTTTGGGGTTTCACGTCTTTGCAACAGCTACAGTCATTTGATTCGACAGGTTCTAAGGAGACACAGGAAAATATAGAGATCCGAAGTGTTGTAAAAGGGCACGGAATTATGTTATCTAAGTCCGTGAATAGGGTCAGCAGATCAATTTAGTTTTCTGCATTGAAAAATCAATGTCCCATTAAGCAGAATTAAGATGTAGAAAAAACCTGATTCTGCAGGGGGCCCCATGCATATATAGCGCAACACACATACCTCCATACACAGAGTTATCACCCTTTCTTTCAGATATATTTTTAAAACAAGTTTAAAACAACTCTTCAGATAGTCATTTTGGCTATAAAAGCTCAATATCCATCTTTATAAAGCTCTGTACTGCACCTAACTAATGAGTCATTACAGGTACTGTTAATATAACGCATCCTTGAAATTTAATTCAAGGGGTTATGCTCACTTACGTTCTCAGCCCCTGGAATATATCATGTCAAAATAGAAGTCTCGTTGTGTGCCACCTTAAGGATGATACAAGAAGACCAATTTCATCCTTCAATGTGTGTCAAAAGTGTCGTTGGACAGTGTAACAGTAAAACTGACTGTCTTTGATGTCGGCTGTCACTCCTCTAGATCTAACTGTCAATTCAGATGATAGGTATATCAGCCTAGCAATTGGCCAGGCTTTTTTTCCCCCTGAAACCAATCAAATAGCTAGCTGTGTGCCTTCAATTTTGCCATGACATATTCAGGGGTTGCAGAGAACATACTGTAAGTGTGCATTACTCCTGGAATTTTGAGGATGACGTAAACATGATAGGTAACCAAGGCAACCAGATAGGTAGCTTGCTATATAAACATCATAATGCAGCAGCTGGTTCATTGCCATTTTCCCAGTTCTATGTTTGATTTGTATACTAACGTGCTATAAATCAATATTTTATGAAACTATAAAGCAGCAGTAATTTATACAAATTGTTTTAAGTTTTCAATGTCGATATAGATACCTAATAAGATATGTATTTTTTTGCGGATTGTATGTAATTTGTCTCCATATAACCATTTAAATATAAAATGAAGTATTTAAAAATCTTGCTTCCTACTTACCCTAAGCATAATTTATGAACTGAAAGCAGAAACTCAATAACTCTCATGGTTGACCAAACCAAAAGTGGAGACAACAAATATACGTGTATACGATTAGTATATTTATGTAGTCTTTGATGAAACAAACAAATAATTCATTAATTACAACTAAAATTAATCATGCAATTAGAATCGAGAGACACATGGATGCAAATCTTCATAACTTATAATAAGCTTAAATTTACAACTAAGGCAACATTTTTACTGTGTGATTCTTTCAAGGATTAAAAAGAGTTCAAGATTATCAATGAAAATTTTATGTTTTTTGGTGTTATAGATATTTTTTTTATTTAAATTGGGTGCAATTAAACTAAATTGTTGTTCTTTTTTTATTTTTCATTCATGTCAATTCCATCCTGTCAACAAACAGCGTAAGTATTTATTATCTTTAATTCCAATCAGACTTCTTTGTTAGCTTAGCATTCTTTTCTTAAAAGAAATATGACATTAAACTGAATAATTATTTCCCCTTAAGTAGTTACTACAGTTATGCTAACAATTTTCACCAATTTCTTGATTTTAACTCAAGAACATTTCTTTATGATAAAATCTTTTTGACAGAAATTGAATACACAATTGGTCTTTTAAAACTAAAGACTTAGATATTCATCATCAGGGATAATTCAAAAATTGACTAAATTTCTTAATACTGGTAAGGTTTCTTTTCTTCTATCCTGTCAGTATGACTCAATATAGATGTTGTTATCTTGCATTTGGTGTTAATTGATCTACTTTCTCATTGTGATGCTAATGCCTTAATTATTTTCCAGGTTGATAAGCCTTGCATTTGCAGCTGCGATAGGTATCACATTTTTGGTGTTAGGATGTGCCCTCCCACAGTTCAAGTAAGAATAATCTGATCTAACATAAATACATTTGTGTGTCAAGCTTATTTTTAACATTATCTAAAATTGTTGAATGAATTACAGGTATACTGGTACATTAATTTATACCAGACATGTGTGTTTCTTGTGTGTAAAATTATATGTATCTTAAAGGCAAAAAGTTCTCTGAACAGCCCTAGGAATACCAACTCGAGCCATTGTAATTTCAAAGTAGAACAATATATGATATGTACCTTTGACTTTACACTCTTGGATTGTTATATATTATGAATTGGGAAATATCACAAAAAAATATTTGTTATTATAAGTATTGAGTAAACTTTTAAATAGAATTTCCACAAAATATCAAACCAAACTAAACCATAACTGTGAAAGCATTTAATGATGATATCAAAGTTTTACTTTCTACACAAACAATGTACGTATTAAATGTGTCGCAACGTTTCAAGACCGACGGGTCCCTTTGTCAAGCTATGACTGAGTGAGCCATTTAATGGTGTTTTGGTTTCTTTACAGCAATTGGTGGCCCCTGTTTGTGCTGTTTTTCTACATCCTGGCCCCTCTGCCGATGACCCTGTCCAAGCGATGTATGAACTCATTTGACTCGTCCAGTAGTGCCTGTTTAGAAATGGCTATCTTTGTTACTACAGGGATAGTTGTGTCATCGATGGGGTTACCATTGGTATTGGCACATGTCAGTGTGGTAAGTATTAGGTACATTAAAAAAGTTGAAAAATTAAGGCTACAAATATGCTAATTCCATGTTGGTCAAGTAATCGGACTTAGTCCTAATGATATTTTGTTCGTTTGTTTATGTTTAACGGCCCATCGACGGCTGTGGTCATTTAGGGCCACCTAATGATATCAATGGCCCTAATGATATCATTGGGCCAATATGGCATTATCTAATTAATGACACTTTAATTAATTGTCTTTCTAAAATAGCAGAAAAAGTTATTAATTTTAGTGTTCAAATGTCAGAGCTGCGTTCAGTTGGCATTCATTTCAGTATTGGTTCATGATCAGTTTGTTTTGTATTGGCCCAGTTGGTCGATAATGGCCAAGTCCTAGCCATATTGGCCCAGTTGGTCAATAATGGCCCATTCCTAGCCATACTGGCCCAGTTGGTCGATAATGGCCAAGTCCTAGCCATATGGTCCAGTTGGTCGATAATGGCCCATTCCTAGCCATATTGGCCCAGTTGGTCGATAATGGCCAAGTCCTAGCCATACTGGCCCAGTTGGTCGATAATGGCCAAGTCTTAGCATTATTGGCCCAGTTGGTCGATAATGGCCAAGTCCTAGCCATATTAGGCCAGTTGGTCGATAATGGCCCATTCCTAGCCATACTGGCCCAGTTGGTCGATAATGGCCCAGTCCTAGCTATATTGGCCCAAATGGTCGATAATGGCCCATTCCTAGCCATACTGGCCCAGTTGGTCGATAATGGCCCAGTCCTAGCCATATTGACTCAGTTTGGGCACAGTTTTCCCATATTATTATCAAGGTGTGAATAGTAAATTTATTCAATATTACATAAACACGGGTACTATATACATGTAATAATGTAATACATGTAATAATGTAATACTTACACATGTAGTATATGATAGGCTTATTAGCCAAGGGCCAGTATGGCAGACCAAGGCCTAATAACTTGGCCAATATGGAATAAGCTTGTAAATAACACTATCATATAGGTGTATATGTGGGGTTATTAGTTGTGGGCTAATATAACGGACCATGGCTAATAACTTGGCCTAATAGGGATTAAACTTATTATCAAACCTTCCTATAGTACAATTATAAAAACTTGTGGCCATGGGTGAAGACTGAGGCCTACTAACTGGGTCAATATTAAATTAGCTGATAAATAACACTTTTATTGATTAACTTTCTAAAAAAGAAAATTAACCATAATTCAACATATTCCACATTATTTGTTTAGTTGATTTATCCCTATCATGTATGGATAGACATTTTATTTTTTCACGCTCCCCTTTATTGTCATTGATTGCCATGAGATTGTGCAGCTTTTCAAATGAAAGTCAGTTTAAGTCACTTTTGATACATGTTGATGACATTGTGTGGTAATACTTCCAACCCAACATCACCTCTCCTTGGATTTCTACTCCAAATGTCACGTTCAACGAAGAACTTCGAATGTGAAGGCCATTGTATATGTAGATTCCAGCACCATACCTATTCATTGATGATAACTCTAGAAATGTTAGAATGACAAGGGATGAGTTGGATGGAGCAAATCTTGATATTGATCAAGTTTGTTCTTTATTGGCCCAGTTCATCCAATATTGCCTCAGTTTATTGGTGATATTGAGTGGGTATTTTGCCATATTTGTATCACTCCTGTTGTAAATATAAGTATATAGGCTTAATCGTACAAAAAGAGGAAAATGAAAGGGACTTTGAATACAAAAAGGAAAATACTTGGAATTAACATTAAAATACATCTATATTTCAGAATAAAGATCTAGGGTTATCCATCGAAACTTGGAAAAGAAAATGAAGCATGTGTTATCAAAAGCATCTTATAATTAAAGAGTCGCCAAATTAACAAGATCTAGAGGCTAAAGGAGATTAAACACTTATTTGAGTAATACGGAAACAAACATTTGTTTTAGATGGCAGCCATGATAGCCACCTTTGATTCAGATTGATGATTGGCCAATAATTGGTATTGTGTATTTATAATTCTGACAAATTTTCTGCTAAACTGACAAAATTAAACTAGATAAGTGTATTAATAAATTTTCAAGATGGCAGCTGTGGTAGCCATTTTGGATTCACAATTGAATTGGAGGGAAAAACCCCAGCTTAGTCAGGATTGTACGATATTCATTCTTACAATGTTAAGAATTGTAGAAAGACTAACTAGAACATTTGGGAGGAAGAAAAAAAAGAATATTCAGGTTATGAATGTCTTTCAGAGTTTAGAAGTTTTTCCATACCTGGGCCAGATAAGCTAATACAATGTTGGTTTATTTTCAGATCCAGTGGGGAGCATGTGCGTTGGTGCTGTCAGCTAACATTGTAGTGTTTTTGACAATTCTTGGCTACTTCTATGTTTTCGACAGTGATGACCTTGACTATTCAATGTGGTAAATGCCTGGATGCATGTAGAAAACCTCCGCAGATTTGTTAGACAGTCAACAATCAGCTTTTTGCTGGACATGTTAAGTTTTTCCAAGCCATTATCTCTACAGTCCATGATGGATGTCTGTAGTTCTGAAGATTGTATGGTCTCCTGTGGTCAGTTGGAGTTGCCAGAATAAATACAATCAAATGAGAATCTCCCTGACATCAGCAATATTAATATATTTCTTTTAGTTAAATATAACATGCAGGAGGGTTTTAGAACTTACAATTTCTCGAGGAACCTTCATGATATTCTTGATACAGTAATGCTATGAAGCCAACCTATTTTATCATAAGAGGATATACAATACCTCTACAGTTATAAAACTTTAAAAAAACACTTTAAAATAAACTGATTATTATTTCTGTATTACAGTATCATAATTTTTGTTTATCTTACCATAGTTTGTTAATAATCAACTTGATTAAAATTCATTTAATGTATAGTACATATATTTCCTCTATAGTATATATATTTACTGTATAGCAATTATATTTACTTTACAGCATTTAAATTACTGTAATACATATTTACTGTAAAGCACTTATATCTACTGTAAAGTAATTTTATTTACTGTAATAGCACATGCATTTACTGCATAGTATTTAAATTCTCTGTATATAGCACTCATGTTTACTGTATGGTACTTATATTTACTGTTTAGTACTTATGTTTACTGTATGGAACTTATATTTACTGTTTAGTACTTATGTTTACTGTATGGTACTTATATTTACTGTTTAGTACATATAGTAATTATAGTTACTGTATTCTAAATATAATACCTATATTTACTGTATATATTTACTGTATAGTACGTATATTTACTGTATGGGACTTATATTTACTGTATGGGACTTATATTTCATAGAGGTTTTATTTTTGCTATAATTGTGACCTAAACATTTACTCAGTACATAAACCAAACAAATGTCTTGCCTTCTGATAGATGATTAGTTATGATATATATATTAACCAGCTTAAGTGTTGCATGAAATTTATACCCTGAAAATTTGTTCCAGGAACAAAAATGTGTATTTTTGACCTCATGAAATTAAAGTGCTATACAGTAATACAAAAATTGTATATTTCCTTATGTGACGCTTTAAATTTATTGTTCGTTTTGTTAAATGGTCAGCACAAGGCTTGTTTAGTTTCAGTACACAGACATGTACTGGTATGATATTGTGCTGTTTCAGTACACCGACATGTACCGGTATGATATTGTGCTGTTTAGTTTCAGTACACAGACATGTACCGGTATGATATTGTGCTGTTTAGTTTCAGTACACAGACATGTACCGGTATGATATTGTGCTGTTTAGTTTCAGTACACCGACATGTACCGGTATGATATTGTGCTGTTTAGTTTCAGTACACCGACATGTACCGGTATGATATTGTGCTGTTTAGTTTCAGTACACCGACATGTACCGGTATGATATTGTGCTGTTTAGTTTCAGTACACCGACATGTACCGGTATGATATTGTGCTGTTTAGTTTCAGTACACCGACATGTACCGGTATGATATTGTGCTGTTTAGTTTCAGTACACCGACATGTACCGGTATGATATTGTGCTGTTTAGTTTCAGTACACCGACATGTACCGGTATGATATTGTGCTGTTTAGTTTCAGTACACCGACATGTACCGGTATGATATTGTGCTGTTTAGTTTCAGTACACCGACATGTACCGGTATGATATTGTGCTGTTTAGTTTCAGTACACCGACATGTACCGGTATGATATTGTGCTGTTTAGTTTCAGTACACCGACATGTACCGGTATGATATTGTGCTGTTTAGTTTCAGTACACCGACATGTACCGGTATGATATTGTGCTGTTTAGTTTCAGTACACCGACATGTACCGGTATGATATTGTGCTGTTTAGTTTCAGTACACCGACATGTACCGGTATGATATTGTGCTGTTTAGTTTCAGTACACCGACATGTACCGGTATGATATTGTGCTGTTTAGTTTCAGTACACCGACATGTACCGGTATGATATTGTGCTGTTTAGTTTCAGTACACCGACATGTACCGGTATGATATTGTGCTGTTTAGTTTCAGTACACCGACATGTACCGGTATGATATTGTGCTGTTTAGTTTCAGTACACCGACATGTACCGGTATGATATTGTGCTGTTTAGTTTCAGTACACCGACATGTACCGGTATGATATTGTGCTGTTTAGTTTCAGTACACCGACATGTACCGGTATGATATTGTGCTGTTTAGTTTCAGTACACCGACATGTACCGGTATGATATTGTGCTGTTTAGTTTCAGTACACCGACATGTACCGGTATGATATTGTGCTGTTTAGTTTCAGTACACAGACATGTACCGGTATGATATTGTGCTGTTTAGTTTCAGTACACAGACATGTACCGGTATGATATTGTGCTAATTATATTTCAGCACACTTTACAGGCATGGTTAAGTGCTGCTTACTAGAATACTGAACTGAATTAGTAGGATTTAGTACACATTTCTGGTTTGATAGGGCTATTGTGTATTTTGTATGTAATATCATAATGTAGTAGGTGTCACTATTATGGTAGTACTAGTGCTGCTATTATATTTTAACATCAATTATACATCATGATTTTATTATATATATGTGGCAAGTACTGTAATTATGTATTATGTTTTAGCAAACATTACTCGTAAAACTGTGCTATTTAGCACGTATCACTTGTAATATTGAGCAATTATAATTTAGCACACAATATCTGTTTTTCGTGCATTGTTAACGCATCAATATGTTAGCATGATAAGATGTCTGGGAAAATACGTATACCCTTTTATTCAGTAAAGTGGTCCGTTTGATTGCCCTCCTTTAAGATGGCTGAGAATTTACAGGAACATAAAAAAGATCAAAGGTAAAATATGAATGTTTAGGGTAAACAAGTGATCAGGTAGTATAAGTGTTGTTTGTACTAACTAACTTGAAGGAAAGTAATGTATTAAACACAACAGTTGGTATTAAAATCAAAAGCCAATTTTGTACATATATCTGTAAGATTTTGTTTGTGTACGTCTTGTGAAAATGTCTTCGATGTCAAAGAACAAGAGTTTTTTATAAATCTATATTTGTACTTTCATGGTGTATGATAATCAGAATACATGTACATAGTGTCGATTCTGCCATCAACACATATGAGACACAAATAAATAACTAAAGTAACGTCAGTTGTTTTTTTAAGTAGTGTACCGTTGAATTTTTTTGTGCTCAGCAGAAATCAATGACAGCGTTTCAGAATTAAGGCTTGGTTAGACCTTTTTACCTTTATAAGTAAATTATTTGACATTTTATATATACATCTGCTCATGTATGTTAACCCTTTCACCCCTATGCAACTTTAGTAAACTCTACCATGCATTGATCTGGATGAGTCCATTTTGGTCTACAGTGGTGAAAGGGTTAAGACTGTCAATATTGTGTATCATATTGTATAGCCCTCTTGCTTTTGTATTCAAAACAATTTGTTAATTAAATGGTCAAAATTCGGACATTTCTATACATGTTGAAGTGATGCCATTGAGTTTCCATTTACACCAATACAACATGTACATGTAATTAAATCAAACTCTCTTATAGATAATACACATACATTGTACTATAGATTAACATATTGTAATAAATACAATACATTGTACTTTAAATACAAAACATTGTACTTTAAATACAAAACATTGTACTAGATTTAATTTGGTTAAAATACAATGTATTAAACTATATACAATGTATTTGTAACAGAACTGGACCACGTCCTTGACCAGGTAGCTCAATGGAAGAGCCTCCGTCTAGAGTGGTTTGAACCCCAGTCTCCTTTTACATATTTATATATACAGTACATTGTAATACATGTATAATTCACTAATACAATATGATGTAATATAGATACAATACAGTGTACGATAGATACATACGTCATTGTACGTTCAATAGAAACTTCAATTTTACCTCACAAGTAATGTATATATGTAATGCATTGCACTTATAATATTACAATACAATATTAAATTTTTCATAAAAATAGTACTTTGTAATAAGAGTAAGAATTTAACAGCATGTACAAGATGGTCATATGGAAGATACAGTACCTGTATATATATAAAAAAAAATCAATACATAGTTGATTTGTAGAGTAACAGGAATATGAATCCTGTCAATCAAGTATTAAGTTGTTTGTGTATGTATCTATAGAAAATTAGCCGATGGTACTATTTCTCACTGTGTATACGTCAGTGGTCTGTCGAAATACACAGCACTAACACTCCCAGAACACCATATAAGGAGGCAGTACCCAAATCGGATCACTTTTTGCAAAAATACTTATGAATAAATAAATGGGTCAACAGATCAGTTATAACAATGATTTAGTCTTAGAATAGATAGCCATGCACCATTTTTTGTTTACAGATGATTAGTTTTTAAGTTCAAATAGCACAAGAAAACGTAATTCAAACTCAAATGTCAGTGTTTGGTAATGTTTTTAAAAAATGGTGTGTGCGACGACTATGCATTCTGTTTTGGACTATAGGAATAAATTCACACTATAGAAATACTTTGTGTCTAATAAATTCTAAAAGTCATCATAAAATGTTAATTTGCTAACAAAACAATATTCATTTGAAGCGTAAGATACTGCAAAATTCAATCCTTGATCCGATATGGGTCCTGACATTCGCAAAAAACGTTTCTCCTTACTAAATAGGTATGTTTGTCAGTGTATTGTTCAAAGATCACTATACTCCTCCCTACATTAATGTAGTATTGTGATACTCTCATTGACTCATTCACCCCTACATATCCAAACTGGACTTGCCCAGTCTTTGATTTAGTTAGGTTCAAATGAGACTTTAGGGGTGAATGGGTTAAGTATTGGTATATATTTTCCTTTCTTTTATTTTGAGGAAGGCATAAGGGCAGACTATTTCTTATTTAATTGGTCTTCTTTCAATAATTTTCTTTTGATAAACATATTTCACTTTTCTTGACGGAAGAATCAGCATGGAAAAATCTAAGCAGTACCTGCAAATAACCTATATTTTAAAAAAAATGGTAGCCTAAGTGCCAAAGTGTTTTCTATAAAATAAATTAAGGACATTTTGGTGAAAAGCAAATTATAGGAAAATCTTTTGTTGTGTACAGTAAAAAAATATGAGTGCAAAAATTGGGAGCATCTGTCCAAAATAAAGTGACTTGGAAACAATTGACCTTCTAGATATATTTCTAATATTTGATTGAAATTGTATCTGACATCTTGATAAGACGTCAAAGGCAGAGCAGTCTTTTGGGATCGACACCGATATGTTGGACACATGTTCTCCGTTTGTTCCCACCAGGACTCATACATAACTCTTAAATTTCAGTAGATCATCCTGTATTACACTTCATTGGTGAAGGGAGCTATTTGTGTATGCAATTAATCGGTTAACATCATCACCATCTGTTAGCATGTGATCCTGTACAGTTAAAAAAAATATAGTTACTTCCATTAGAAGACCAGTTTTTAATCAGAGTATTTGTGAAAATTTTAAAAAGGTGAAAAATACTTGATGTTGTCAAAGACAATGTCATTAAATAATCTGATAAATAAGTGTGATTCTGGGTATGCAGGACTGAACTTCTTTTGTATAATTTATTTAAAAAAAAAAAAAAAAAAATATGGGATTTTTTGGACTTACTTATAAGAGATTCGATTCTGCAGGTATTACAATAAGCAGATTACCATGGATTTGTAGATGATCACACTTTGTATTCAGTGATAGTCATGAACAATCATCGTCTCGTTCTTGCATACCTGAAATTTCAGGTCAACAGTCGTGAAAAGATAGAATGCTAGCAACTCACTACATATAGCCAGTGCAATAACCTTTTTATACTTATGTGTGTATATAGTGTATATAGTATTACATACACACAGTTCTGGTAACGAAATATTTCATAGTGGATGAAGTAGTGTTTCAGTGGTATCAAGACAGTAGTTCTGATTCCTGTACACCGAATTGTCTTGCTGAATTCTGGAAATTATTATTAACCTTTGACTAACATCAAAATAAATATTAAATATGAATACCTGTTGGTACTTGCTGTCTAACCTACTCTAGTCTTTTGGTAGTATCTTTCAAGGCACCTCCGAGTCCTTTCTCATAAAAATGTGACCCAGTTTAGGTGTCGTACTACGCATATGTCCGGGTTATAATATTGTAGTGTGATGATACTAAAATGAGGACCTTGATTGACCTACCGGTAATCATTCGTGGACGTTGTCTTTATATTCATTATTTTTCACAGATAAGAATTTACTCCTCACCACATCTGCTCTAGATTGAAGCTATTTAAAGCTATTACTTGATCATATTGGCAATATCATCCACTCTCACTATTGTTATTAATAAATCATAAGTCTATTATGATATATGATGGACACAGGCTTTTCAGCCTCTTTTTTTCAATGTTCATCCTAAAGGATTTCTATTTATTTAAATTTTGAGGAATCATAGACATGTTGCAGTCAATTATTCCATACGTCTAAAATTCTAAAGCTGAAGAACAACTTTTTGAAAACATTTTTTGAGAATGACCTACTGGTAGACTACAATGATTACTTTGTCTGCTATACTTCTGTAAGCCACTTGTTTTGAAAATTTTGAGAATGAGATAAAAAAAAATACTGAAATATTAATTGATGACAAATTCATATTGTAACTTGAATGATATGTAATCTACCAACTTCAGTAACCAAGGGTTACCAGGTATTAATGGATCGTGACCCAAGGCTAGCAAAGATGGTTATCAACTTTTATAATTTAGAGGATATCAGATATTCATTTTTTTTGTTCATGAGTTACTGTAAAGATATACAAATGTACAATTATAAAAACTTTCTAATATTGTGTAAATTGATCCAAAGGTACAGATACAGAGTTGATCAGTATTCACATAAAAAACGTAGAGCAACCTTCCTATTTCATTTATTTGGATCCAGATATTGATTTAGTCTGATTGTCATACTTTATTTGCCATTGTTATTTTGCTTTTGTTTTGTTACAAGCAAGACCTTTGATGTACTAATTATTTATTTGTACATAATAAATGTCTTTCTAAACAAAATGTTGTTTTGTTTTATTTTCAGTAAAAGGTTGTTATAATGCCACCGACTAAAATTTTGGCAATATGACAGTATATTGAAGGAGACATGAAGCTAAATTATAGTACAACTTTATAATTGCCACACTGTCCTGCTGAACATTGGCATTACATAGACAGTATTTTAAGACAGACAAGAAGACTTTAAGGATAGTAGAACTTGTTAAATTGCCACCATATGTTCAGCTGAAGTTTTGAATTACAAAGAGTTTTTTGAGGTAGACATGAAGCTAAATTATAGAAGACCTAATGCGACTGTTTATCCAGCAGAATTTCGACACTAGAAAGACAGTATATAGAAGGAGAAATGAAGCTCAAGTTTAGTAGTAGTTCTTTATACTATTAATGCCACTATGTTCAGCTGAATTTTTGCATTAGGAAGTCAGCATACATGGTACCCTTAGATATTGAAGAAAAATCTTTTGTAATAGACAAGGGTAATAAATTTGACCACTGTGACTTTGAATCAAGCTATTTTTAGGTCACCTGAGCTTTGCTCAAGTGACCTATTCCAATCGCTTTTCGTCCGTCGTCGTCCGTCGTCCGTCGTGCGTCGTGTGTCGTGCGTAAACTTTTACATTTTCAACTTCTTCTCAAGAACCAGTGGATGGATTTTTTTCAAACTTGGTCAGAATCATCCTTGGTAGATGAGGCTTCAAAATTGTAAAATTGGGATTCCTACCCCCACCCCTGGGGCCAGGGCGGGGCCCCAAAGGGAAAATTATCCAATATTTCAAAAATCTTCTTCTCCAGACTCACAGGTACTACAGTGATTTTCTCTACGTGGAAAGAAAGATCATCAGGGGCTTTACTTAAATTGTAAATTTCAGGACCCCCGAGCTATCCGTTCTCCCTTGGGGAGGGGGTAAAGTTTACTATAGTTTATATAGGGAAATAACACTTTTGGGTATATTTTGACAACTTTCTGTAGGAAATTATTTTTACTTGGTGAGAATTATCCTTGGAGGTAGATGGTTTCAAATTGTAAAATTGAGATTCCTACCCCGACCCCTGGGGCCAGGGCGGGGCCCCAAAGGGAAAATTAATCAATATTTCAAAAATCTTCTTCTCCAGACTCAGAGGTACTACAGTGATTTTCTTTACGTGGAAAGAAAGATCATCAGGGGCTTTATTTAAATTGAAAATATCAGGACCCCGAGCTATCCGTTCTCCCTTGGGGAGGGGTTAACGTTTAATATAGTTTATATAGGGAAATAACACTTTTCGGTATATATTTTATATATTTTCAGCAGAAAATTGCTCAAACTTAGTCAGAATCATCTTGGGTAAATGAGAGTTTTACTTTGTAAAATTAGGATTCCTGCCCCATCCCCAGGGGCTAGAGCGGGGCCCCAAAGGGAACATTTACCAATATTTTCAAATTCTTATCCATTGATGACATGACAAGTATTGTATTTCACTTAGTTTACATGCTGATTTCCACATCACATCTAAACAGTAAAATAAAGCTACCAGTATCTATGATATAACTCAGGTGACCGCTAAGGCCCTTGGGCCTCTTGTCTTTTACATTTATAACTCATACAAGCTTCCAAGGTACTGACCAAACATCACGACTGACTATGCCTGTTTTAAAAAAAATTGACCTCAATGACCTTAAACAAAGGTCAAAGTAATTCTTTTTATTTTGTAATGCTCCATGCCAGCCAGCTTTTGGCCAAGTATCATCATCCTGTACAACCTCCGGGATACTGGTGCATTAGTAGTCGAGATTTGAACAACATAAACAAACATATTTTATGTCCTGTACACATATCTAGGATAGTTTGGACATACAGGAGAAGTGTGGAAAGTGCTTAATAATTATTTTTTACAGACGGCAACAGATTGCAATTTCTCTCTTGACAATTTGGGCCAGACGAGCTAAAAAGAATCAATGCTATATACTTAAGACCATTTCTGTAGAAGTTGTAACAGTGTACTTCAGATTAAACACAAACACTACCAATTACTTTAAATAAAAATCTTTAATGTTCATGATAAACGCGACAAAATGGATTGCATGATAATGAGATTACATTCTAAAACTTTCACTATATCTGTTGTTCACCAACCAAAGTACCATAATTTCCGCAACTAATATATCCAACATATCAAATTTAATTTTTTAAATCATTTTTATAACTTGCATTGAAACTTAATATCTGAAAAAGTAAAGCAAACTTCACAATGATTAAAGAATGCTACCAACATTTGCGAAATCAAATCAAATCCACGGCATCATACTCTTCTTTACAACGATCTTGTGCACATATTTGATAACTGGTTGATCTTCCATAAGCCACAACACAATCTCTGATGTACTTTCACAGATAAGGAGGATCTCCTTTGGTAAATTCCAGCAGATTCACCGAATCTGTATGCAATATTTACACAAAGATTTACATATCAAGGTATTTAACTTTCCTTCCAGCACATGTAGTCAAATTTTAGGATTGAATATGTTCTGTAACCATTTTACTCTGAAATAGGTTAAAATCAATATCACTTTGTTCCTAATACATGTATTTACTTTTCAACATAACATTGTAAAGAAACCTGGCCTCAGAACCCTGTGGACTTTGGTTTTCTTAAGTTACCACTTTTCCAAAATATAGTCTCTTATATTTGTTGAATTCACTTCAAAATATAAATATAAATAAATTGAAAAATCACCTTTGAATGTTACCTTAAGAATGATATTTTCAGTTTTTTCATTTTTGTTCAAAAAAATTGTAACTACTACATATGAAAATTTGTTACATATGAACAAAAACATTCTTTTCAACATTTTTCAAATAATGGTTACCAAGGAAAGTACACTAGCAAGCACTTATTTTCCAGAACACTCTAGGTATTTCAGCTTCATTTTCCCACGTCTTGATAAATCCAGGCGTGTGTTCAAAGTCCCATCATATCATCAGGAAACCTCCAAGTCTGCCATGTTAAGAAGCCTGTAAGCAATATCACGTTGTAAAGGTCTCTGTAACGGGTGAGCTAACAGCTGTGCCATTTGATCATATAACTTGGTTGGATTTCTGGCTGCTTCAAAGATGTAACTCTGTCCTTTTTCATCCAAGTCACAAATACAGTCAAATATTTGCTGAAAAGAAATAACCATATTTTAATCAAATTAATAGTTTTATTTCAATCTCATTTTTTTCAAAAACAGGTACATATTTCGATTTTTTTTTTTAAATTCAAAAGAATTCTGGTGATCTCTTCTTTTGAATTTTGATTACTCTTATGGCCGGACTAGTGAATTCCATTTAGGAATACATCAACTGGGGTATGGAGAACTAAACATACACTAGCGGATGCTGTGAACACAAACAAAATCGTAAGGTGCAAACTTGTCTGAGCAATATTTTTATGGAACATTTATATCATTTTCATCAAGTAATGTCTTAATGACCTAGGCAGAAGAATGAGGACAAAAGAAACGGTTGATTGACAAACTGCAGGGTGTACCATAATACCATCAACACTCTGACTCTACTTTATGTTGTTCTTATACTAATTTTCTCACACATAGATAACAAAATTCCAGTAAAAACTTCAGCTCAAACTCACATGATACAATACAAGATAGTGGCGAAGATAGGGCCAGACTCAGCAAGGATCATAAAATTGTCTTGGACTTCAAACAGCAGATGTTTGCAAAAGATCTATTTTAAGCTAACGTACGGGAACATACATTACTTACATTTAGTGTATATGGATGTACAAAAAAACTACATGTAAATGAAGTCAAATTCTTATATAAGTATGAAACTGAAAGTTTAGACATCACTCCAATTTGTACTTATATCCACATTGTTTCATGATTGTAGAGCCTGTTTACCGACCACATGATCGTCAAGCCCTGGTTACCCTGCCTCCGTGATGGAGTTTTTACCTATCAAATGACGGTGGGGCCTGTACTTTCTCCCACAATTGATTGAATTGCCTCTCGTTTAACCTGTTCAAGATTTCTCTGCATCCCCCTAGGGTATGATTTCTCTGTTACCCTGTAGGGTATGTCAGATTGCACGCAGAAAGAAACAATATCATGATGTCACAGGAACAATCAGACGTGACATTATAATCAGCTCTTGATTGCAGAGCCGGAGGATATGCAAATCAGGAAAAAAACATTACTTTTTACTCGGTATTGGAATGAAGGGAGAACAATAAGTATCCCCTTCCTTGAGGGTGTAACAGAGACATCTCCAACACTCAGGGATATTATTTGGTTGTCTAACCCTCGACAGAATCACAGGTCTGGTTAGGCAAACAAACCAATCACCCCTATGGTTGGCGATTTCTCTGTTGAACCCTCAAGGAAGGGGAAGATTCTTTTAGTCTACCCTGTCTCCATGATGGATTTTTTACCTACCACATGATGGTGGGGCCTGTACTGTCTAGCCTGTCTCCATGATGGAGTTTTTACTTACCACATGATGGTGGGGCCTGTACTGTCTAGTGTCTACCCGTCTCCATGATGGTGTTTTTACCTACCACATGATGGTGGGGCCTGTACTGTCTAGTGTCTACCCGTCTCCATGTTGGTGCTTTTACCTACCACATGATGGTGGGGCCTGGACTGTCTAGCCTGTCTCCATGATGGAGTTTTTACTTACCACATGAAGGTGGGGCCTGTACTGTCTAGTGTCTCCCTGTCTCCATGATGGTGTTTTTACTTACCACATGATTGTGGGGCCTGTACTGTCTAGTGTCTGCCCGTCTCCATGATGGTGTTTTTACCTACCCCATGATGGTGGGGCCTGTACTGTCTACCCTGTCTCCATGATGGTGTTTTTACTTACCACATGATGGTGGTGCCTGTACTGTCTAGCCTGTCTCCATGATGGAGTTTTTCCTTACCACATGATGGTGGGGCCTGTACTGTATAGTGTCTACCCGTCTCCATGATGGAGTTTTTACTTACCACATGATTGTGGGGCTTGTAATGTCTACCCTGTCTGCAGGATGGAGTTTTTACTTACCTCACACTTGTTGTCTTCAGAGGGAGGCTCATGCACATACAGGGCATCAACAAAAAAGTATGGCGAGGAATCCAGGAAACGGAACATCTGAAACCAAATGATTCGGGTCAAATGCAATTTAGTCAGGATATCTGTAACAGTTTTGAACCCAACATGTCTTGTAGATAGAGAATAATACATGCCTTTTTCCATATCACACCCAGTATCAACCCGAGACTGCAATATCAGCACAAGGGCCGAAGGCCCGAGGGCTGATATTGATCGAGGGTTGATACTGGGTTTGATATGGAAAAAGGCATGTTTTATTCTGTTTATTACATACTTACTAATAAAAGCTACTATCTTAAAATCTATTTTTCTTTTGAAATATTGAAAAAACGAAAAATTTCCAAAAGGGGTGTGATACGGGTTTTGCGGGCTGATACAGGTTTTGGGGTGTGATACGGCGGGGCTGATACGGCTTTTGGGGTGTGATACGGCGAGTGCTGATATGGGTAAGAGCAATTGTATCGTATCGCATATACAAACAAGAGGCCCAGAGGGCCTGTATCGCTCACCTGAATATGTTTAAAATAATTGGTATGAAGTAAAGATATAGCACTCCATGGTAGGTGCTGTAAGTACATATGAAATTTCAGAAAAACCCATCCAGTACTTGAGATATAAAAAATTTCAAACAGAGCCCCACCCCTATGACCCTGGGTCATACCCACCGTTTATACAAATTGAGTCCCCTTGGCCCAAGGATGCTCCAGACTAAATTAGGATAAAATCCCTACGGTAGGAGAAGGATTTTGAAGGTTTTACCTATTTTCCCTAATCGTACCCGCCCATCTGTCCCAAGGGGGCCACACCCACCATTTATACAAAATGGAGTCCCCTTGGCCTAAGGATGCTTCAGACTAAATTTAGTCAAAATCTACTTGGCCGTTCAGGACTAGTAGCGTTTTAAAGGAAAAGTTGACGGACGAACGGACGGACACCGGACGCTGCGGTATGGCATAAGCTCACCATGGTCCTTTGGACCAGGTGAGCTAAAAACCTGTATCTATTATCTATTAGTAAGTATGTAATAAAAGATGTTACATGCAAACAGTTTCATTACACTGCAGCAGTCTTTTTCAAAGCATCTATGTAGACAAATATTTGATTAAATTTTACAAATAATTAATGGAGCTCAGGTTTTCTCTTTTACACAGTACTGAATGTATATCATGTAACCAGCAAGTACCTCTTTGTCAGCCATGTTGATAGTTCCCTGTGATCGCCCCAGTAACAACAAGGTCCTGACAATATATGGGGGTGGCAGTACCGCAGGGTCACCAGACACTTGTGGCAACTCCACACGGGAATTTCTGGAAACAAACACATTAGGGTAGAATTATCGCACAAAAATATTACAAAACTTTTGAAATCTGTATGAAGTGAATACTACTGGGTCGGTGAAACGTGAAACTCTCTAAGACTGAGGTCCAAATATTGAATGTCAAAAAGTACATGCCCATCTTGGAAGGAAATTTCTCAATTTTTTTATTTTGGTGAAACAACAACCATATAAAAACTTATTCTGATATGGCATTGACAAGTTAGAGACAACAGGACCTAGATCATTAAATGATTTAATTTAGGCTGTTCTATTAAGCTGCAAACATTTGTCATGTGATGTTTAACATTAATATCACAGCGGATGACAAAATCTATGGACCAAAATCTATAATAATCATAATAATAATATACAGCATTTATCTAGCGCCCTATATAATTTGTAAAATTACTCTAAGGCGCTTTACAACATATAGATAATAGTAATGGTTATAATTGTGAAAACAAACAACAAAGGCTTGCAATCACTTTCATACATTTAACAAGCAATGTGCACATAATTGAACAAATAAAAGGGTGGTATTTACATGACGTCTTTGCAAATATTCTAAAATGCAGACGTGAAGAGGTGAGTCTTTATGTCCCTCTTGAACTTGGCCAGGGTATTCGACTTCCTAATAGCAGATGGTAAGCTATTCCACAACGTAGCCGAAACCCTCCCAAAGCATCTGTTTCCGTAGGTCACAGTACGAGATTTTGGGACACACAACAAAGATTCTGACTCCGACCGCAGTGATCTTGACGGCTGATACAGGGTAACAAGTTCCTGTAGGTACTGAGGAGCTGTTCCATTCAGTGCCTTGTATGTGTATACCAGAATTTTGTACTGCGACCTGTATCGTACAGGTAACCAGTGCAACGAATAAAGCGCAGGTGTGATGTGCTCTCTCTTTCGAGTACGAGTAACTAGCCGTGCTGCAGTGTTCTGAACCCTCTGCAGACGACTAGTTAGTTT
>NW_018408899.1:2148523-2218809 GCF_002113885.1 Mizuhopecten yessoensis
ACTGTCGTCGTTCACTCAGGTATGACTGTATCCAGCATAGTGCGGTATCAGTCACTCCATAAGAGTGTTCCAGACGTTTATAAAGTATGCCATGGTTGATGACGTCAAATGCAGCTGACAAGTCCAGCATGACAAGCACCGCTCTGCACTTGTTATCCAATGCAGAAGCTATATCACTATGTACACGTAGGAGGGCCGTCTCAGTAGAGTGTCCCATGCGGTAGGCCGATTGCATGTTGTCATGGAGACTGTTTGCATGGAGATGAACCTCTAAATGTCGGGACACAACCTTCTCCAAGATCTTAGACAGAAAAGGCAGATTTGAAACTGGGCGGTAGTTTTTGAACTCCTCCTTGTCCATTCCAGGCTTTTTTAACAATGGTCTGACATGTGCCTTCTATGGACCTGGCAGTTTAATATGGACGTTATTTGAAAAAGTTTAGATATGTACACGCACATGTGTACCCTCCCTCAACAAAGAACATTTGTCCAAGACCAGTTACACACAGCTTACATGTTTACACTTGCAATGCAGGGGATGGTTTTTGAAGAGAGTTACATGTACATGGTCTGCTGGAATATACTTCATTTTATATGCAGGTACATGTATAATTATCAAACAATGCATGATAATCAATGAAAAGGGTTGTAAACCCTTTCAACACTGTAGATTATAATGGACTCATCCAGATAAATGTATGGTAGAGTCTACTAAGCTACCTAGGGGTGAAAGGGTTGATCACAGATGTGATATTTCTGTTGAGCTTTAACATGATTACAATGATTTTGCTTACACATGTTACAGTTAAAAGATTTTTTTTTTTATCTGAAAATGTACCTTTTTTCTCAGCACTATTCTTTAAATGCAAGGTTTCAAATTCTGCCATGTGCTACAGTCAAGTCTTATGATTTACACAAAGCAGAATTTTAGCCCTGATGTTTCATTTTTATCTGGGACTGCATAATAATGATTCCTTTGTGGAACTGAAGGAAATATCTAAACTCTTCGTGGGTACGCTTCAAACAAAAATATTTTATAAAATTTCTATGTTAAGTTACATATAAGGACCAAAATATGTGGGACTGAAGGTTATATCCAAACTTATTGGTGGGTACTGTCAAAAAAAATTATAAATATATTTGATAAAAGTTCTGTGTTATGGGACATATTATGACCAAAATATCTTGCATATTTAAGCCATAGAAAATTAAGGATACATGTACCATATCACATGCACTTTCCCCCTGTGGTCTGATGAAAAACATGTGGAAAAAAGGTCAGAAACATGCATCATATCAAAGAAGGAGCTGCTCTAAATATATTTTGGTAAATAAATCAAATATACATTCATTCTGACAAAAAGCACATTGAATGAACACAAAAAGTAATAAACTTGATTAAGGTTTGTTTTTTAACCAATTTTAAAACTTGGATGCAACACATAATGATTAAAATCAAATTCTTGACAGCATACCTAGAGACTAAGATGTAACACTAAACTTTGGACACATTTGCTCCTTAAGAAGCTGAGGAATTTAAACATACTGTATTTTGTTTTCTCGCACCTCAGACAGAGATATCCCATGCCATACCCCATGCTAGATTTTTCTATCTCGTCTGATCTGTCTTGCACCTTTATTTGACATTTAGCAGAATTTTACACTGCGATGTATTCATCCACGCGTTAACTGCTTGAAATTGACAATCTGCATTGTAAATGCTCTGTTTTGTTTTCATATGTATAGTTTTGATGTTGTAGATAAAATATAAGAGGCCCAATGGGCCTTAATCGCTCACCTGGCATTAATCTCACACCTGTAATCTAAAAAGTGGGCTAAAATACAACTACAGGCAGTATATCAGTGTGTGATTCATAAGAACCTATTAAAAGATTTAAACATAAGACGCCTGTGACCTTGAATGTCGAACAAGGACATTATGTTGAAAGTGTATCAAGGTCATTTATTTGAACAAACTTGGTAGTCCTTCATCCCAGCATGCTACAGGCCCAATTTCAGTGCCCTGGGCCTTTTGGTTATTGAGAAGCGGTTTGACGATTTTAACATATTTGACCCCTTTGACCTTGAAAGTGGGTCAAGGTCATTTATTTGAACAAACTTTGTAGCCCTTGATTCCAGCATGATACTGGCCAAATATCATGATCCTAGGCCTTTTGGTTACTGAAAAGAAGTTGTTTAAAGTAAAAAGTTGATGCCGGACGATGGATGGACGGACAGACAGACGGATGCCGCACCATGGCATAAGCTCACTTGCCCTTCGATCAGGTGAGCTAATAATCTACACTGTGAAATACGTTGTCATCTATGACAGAACAGACTACATTTTTACGCGGAAGCATTCAAATGTAGCTTAAGTAGTGAAGAGGTCATTATCATTTGAGGCCCCAGACGGGATACTTGAAGTTTTTAACGAAATTAAATTTTTTTTCAAGCTAAAAGATGCGAGAAAAAAAATCAAGTATCGGGCTAAGATTCTGTAACATCCCAACCTCGGCTTACGCCTCAGTTGGTATTTTGTTACAGAATCTTAACCCTCGACTGCGATAACCCGATCTCGCTCAGTTACAGGTAATAGATTTTATTAATCAATTACAGAAAGATTTTTTATCATTGAAAAAACGATGTTTGGCTCAGAGAAAATCAATACATTTATAATGGTGTCTCGTACATAGTGTTTCATCTTAGTTTAGATTATAATTGATTTTTTTTTTCATTTCAAAGTAAAGAACTTTCTTTTCCTTTTGATATAATGCTACAGATAAGACCTAGTTTCCAATACATCATGATTTCATAAAAAAAAAATAGATTTAGTTCTCAATTTCAGAGTGGCTAAGATGTAACACAAATTTCATGACAACAAATTCTTGGTCATATCTCACATGAAGAACTTACATGAGATCAAATATGGACCCAATATTAAGTGTATCACATGGACTGGTGTCTTCAAGGTCATCCAGCAAATGTATTATCTCCCTTGGATTACTGCTGAAGTCTCGAACCTGTCAACAAAGATGCCAATAACATTCAGAAATTTAGCTCAAACATTAAGAAGTCTGTCTGTCAACAGACTCTTTCACTTTCAGTGATTATCTGTTATACAGGTTTATTATTGCAGGCAACTCTTACATGGATTCGCTTTCAGGTGGCTACTCAAATACGACTCAACATTTATTTTACAAACTGAAGATATATCCATTTTATCACATTTGCTTTGGTACATTTAATGAGTAAGTTAAAGTGTTTACTACAAGTACAAGCAATCATGTTTGTATTGACTTTGACCAAAAACTGCAGTGACCCCTCAATGTGAAAACATTTGATACTTCATGAGCATAATATCTTGCTGGGAGACCTAGTTTTTTTTATTAAGGCTTCAGTGTCAACAATGAATGTAAAACCATTTTTTTTCCTTTTATTGTACAAAGCAGAATCTGAAAATTAAAATGAAATTTATACAGGTACAAATGTACCAATTTTCTTACACATGTCAGTTCCAAGAGTTATAGACTTTATATACCTACCCACACAGCATTTTCTTGTAAGATGATTAAAGCATACTGATGCTTTTTGTTGATTCTGCTTTTACTTTGCAGGAATAATCTCAATGCTCGCTTAATCAACTTCAATGGGGTCCATTTATCTCTGAAATGCAATATCAAGAATAAATTTCTTTAAGAAATCTGATGTTATATAGCAGGTACAAAAAGAATTACATCTGCATATAAATCATGGGTGCAAATCAACCAACTATTAAAGAAAATTTTCAGACAAAGATTGACCAATTTTTGTAATTACACAATGTAGAAAAGCTTTAACAAATTACCAGAAGTTTATCTTAAATATCCCAGTGATTTGTAAATGAAAAGCAGCAATCTTCTTCACCATATTTATATTCTTATTGTTTCTTTTTCTTTCAAATGAATTAAAGGCAATAAATTTTAGTACATCACTTTCTTGATGTCAAAGAAAATAGATATATGCAATACTATATATGGATTTTGAAAGTTATTTAGTAAGTTTGCAGCTATGCTGGAATCAGAGTCATGGTTAATTATTTATACATGTTCTTAAAAACAATTAGATCAACAATGAACTGCTGGTAAAGTCTTCATCGTAAACATACAAATCAGACATTCACACACATATATAATATACATATGTCAAGTGCTAGTAGGTGATTGCTTCAAACTTGTTTTTGAATCGGTTCTGTCTCAAATTTGTAGAGTAGATCTTTTGGAGGATCTTAATTTTTCTAAGGTAAGAAACATTTAGTTTATGAACGTCTAAGAAACTGGGCCTGAAACGTTCAGTATATACATATATGTTCAGTATATATACAGATGTGTGATTTCAGATACTGTGGTGTATTTATGATAAGATACTGGGTACATCTATTTCAATTTTGGTTGATGTCATAACAAATAGAATTTTTACAAAAGTGAATATACTGTGATATAATAACAGATGTCACACATGATATTTGACAGAAATAGTATGTAGCGGAACTGGACTGGGTTGATTGTCAGCAATCGATCAACGAGTACAGCGTCCATCTCGAGGTCAGAGGGTTCCGGGTTCAAACCAGGTCTGGCTGTGCATTTCTTTCTCCTGTAACAAAATTGGCGAGCTTGCCAACCGTTGTTTCAAGCAGTTGGTAAATGCTTGACAAAAGAATACCCAAATCTGGGTTGTAAATATTGTTATCTTTGAAGGGGAAGGCTTATAAAAAAAGGAGGGAGGAATGTATCGGAACTGAACTGGGTCGATCGTAGGTGACCAGATAGCTCAATTGGCAGAGCATCTGTCTAGATTTTGGAGGGTCCTTAGTTCGAATCCCAGTCTGGCCATGCATTTATTTATTTCCTGATACAAATATATACTTACCCTGATCTAGACCTAAAGGTCACTTTATCCATCTCAGCACTGAGATCCAGGCATATAATCTATGAAAAAATGTAAACATCATCTGAATGTTGTGGATTATGGGAAAGATAAAACAATTTCATATAATAATATACTTAGAGATGACCATGCTGTGTACACAAGTTTGCCATTGTTCAAACAATCATCTGATTTGGAGGTTGGGGGCAGGGGAAGTAATACAGATGAAATCTTTGGCCACCTATAGCTACAGCAGTGTCATCCAAACACTTGAGTTTACACAATCATCTCATCACCCAAACAGATAAAATCCCAGGTAATCTGCAGCAGTTATATAATTAATACCCATTATTTCATCCACATGCTCTTGAAACAACAGTCCCTGTGGTTATCTGTTATTTTATTCGTGACCGTATTAGACTTAAAAAAGTATCACAAAATATCAGTGATTGTATTTGCAAGTTCAAAAACTATTATCTTTTTACCATACTGTACTTATCATTCAAAATTGTAATATTGGTTTCAGCTCAACTTCTCTGAGTATAACATTGTTTCTTCTCATTGAAGTAGTAGTTATGGTACAATTATTTTACGAGATGGCATTATTTTATTGGCACATATATGGATCCAGCCCAGAGTTGATTGAAGGTATTTTCATAAGGCTGAATAAGTGTCACCCTAGAAAAATACTAGCCACTTCCTACCGACTCGGCTAGGGAGAATTTCTCTTTACGTTAGAGTGCAAGACTAGTAAACCAGAGGCCCAAGGTTTGACTACTGACGGAGGCATTGAAAAAAATAATGACCTCGAGCTCTGTTACATTGGCGCACACGTAGGGACCAGGGAGATTTGACAAAAATACATAGCGATACTTGCAAAGGAATCGCTATGACCCCTGGAAAACTCGGGACACGTTTTTTCCTGGAGGGGGGAGTATGTCACCCTGGCAAAATACTAGCCGCTTCCTGCCAACCCGGCTAGGGAGAATTTCTCTTTAGCTCATTCGGTAGAGCATAAGACTAGTAAACCAGAGGTCCCAGGTTCAACACCTGGTGGAGTCATTGAAAAAATGACCTCTGTTACATATCTATATGCTTATTATTGTTAACTAATTGCTTGACAGCAAGGATTTAATCATTTTATTTGTTAAAGTTCACATACATGATATAGTTACCTTGGAGTCAAAATGTACAGCTGTAATAGCCAAAGCTGTACACGCCACGGGGTATTTTTGACATTGAATTGGTATGAAGATAAGTTAATACAGATTGGGAGGGTAATTTTGTAGTTGATTTGTGATAAATAGCCATCTCGTATCTTATCTTCAAAACAATGTCAACAAGGCCCTGTAAGATTTTATTTCGATTTATAGAACTCTTACAATTTTCTCTTGACAGTTGACTCTGGGACATGTAAGTTCAAGTAAATCATCCTGGCTTGAATCCGAGTCCTTGTTATCTTGGTTGGTCTGTAGGTCTAGTTGATGATGCTGTTCAGGTGGTGATTCTGAGTTACTTCCCTTGTGTTGTGCTCTGGCCGTAGATGCAAACAGGGCATCGTTTTGGATGTCGTCTGCTAAAAGAGGGTTTTCCGTTATATCATATTCTTGAAATGTCAATCTCGATGAAGTATCAGTGTTTTCAGGAGGGCTTCCTGTCTCCATTGTGGACATTGCACGTATCAGTCACCCACAAGACACCTTTCGATACTGTCTCACTTCACTCTTCTTCCTCCATCGTTTTTCCTGTTGTACTCTCTAAACCAGTAATTACATTATGTAAATTACGAAAGGATTGTGTAAATAAGAAAAATAGTAACCTTTATAGATAAAGATAGATTTTATATAAACTAAATGATGTTCTTTCTTCGTTATTTCCAGACGGTAATATAGGCATGGAATAAGTATTTTTTGTTCGAGATTAATGACCGAGACAAGTGTCATGGCCGAAATCCACTGATAGAAGACACTGTAGAGAAAAAGAAGGAGTAAATAGAGGTTATTTGGAGACATTATTTAATATAACCTCCGTTTCTTGTATAACAATATAGTATTCCAAATCCAATCACTTTTAATATATTAACAGAAAAATGATGTTTAGTATACGCCTTCGTCTCGGGCACATTTGGAGTCTGGATCTAGTTTCATGCAGCCAATGCGTGTTATAAAAAGGTGTATTCTATGTTGTAAAATTTGAACAGTAAGTTAATTTGGTGTCGTATATGTTGTGGTATAGAAACGCGACAGTAGATACATGTATTCAAATGTAATAATCTATACTAATAAGATCCATAAATGCATATGACAGACTCAAGCTCTTTAAAAGTTATAATTAAATCGACAAATATTACCTAAAAATGCTCTCCAACTGTCTAAATGGCCATTCAACTAATATTTGAGTTCATGGATGGTCAACTCGGTCTACAGCTCTATGGGGTGTCAGGTCGTATCGGTAGCAAGACGAAAGTCGTTTTGGGACTTTTTTCGGGTCGTTTCGGGACANATGCCGTTTAAACAATAATATACACATCAATTTCAAAATTATCAAGAGATTTAAAGTTTTCATCCAAAGTGTCACATTCAGAAAACGATTGTTTGGTTTGATTAAACTTTAAACCAATGAAAATAAAGGTAGAGAAATTACAATATCTCAGTATTTCTTTGGTACGGTGTTTTAGCCCGGGTCCGGGAACGGCGTACAAGATTTACCTACCACCGGTGTAGCTGCCTTCGATTCAAACGTCAATTTGATCAAGACTGATTGCGATGGCTGACCAAGAAAGACAAGGCGGTGATTACATACAATCTATGACATTTTCGTAAATGGATTACTGTAGATATGCTTAGAAGCAACTGTAGTTGTCCATTTGATTATGATCGATTTATAGGCGACTACACTTTTGTAAAGCAGCTGACGTTCAGCTGTAATATATTCAGCAGTAGATGACCGGTGTCAGGTCGTTTCGGGACTTTTTCCGGGTTGTTTAATTTCGGGACATGTCAAAAGTCGTTTCGGGATTTTTCATTTATTTAAACAATCGATTGGATAAAAGTTATTACAACTTGTCATAGCCTTCTACTGTCATACATTTATTCATGATTTTAATAAAACATGAATAAATATAGATATAATATTCTCACTGACATAAATACACAACATAAAAACATATCGTTCAAAATATATAACTGGATTTGATAAATTGATTCACATGTCTAAAATAAAATAAAGTCTACGTGTTTCACGTTTTTACTTTCGTGAAATTTAATTTCTATATATATATAACAAAAAATAAAATGCTTAAAACATTGTTAGAGTCAATTAGATGTCAATAATGGAGAATATAGTGAATCGAAAACATATTACATGTATTACAATATCAAACAAGAAACCAACCTATCATGAACGAAAGAAATTGAATGTTGAATTTCATAAGTTCCTCTAGATCTGTATTTAGTAATGAGATTAGTTTCACCAGGTTTACAACACACTGTCAATCGGGTAAATGTTGGCAGGTATCCCCTCAAGCATTAGCAATCTGGTAACACTAATGATCGCAAGTACCGGTAAGTCATGACACAGGTCATAGACTAAAACCATACTTGTTTATTAACAGGACTTTATATGAAATGAGAGCGAAATGTTACCGAAACGACCTGTTACGACTAGCATTCCTCTATCAATGTTGGCTTAGTTTTCTGATTCATGTAATTTTCTCATAATAAAAACTAGAGAAAAGGACTTATCTTTTTAATATCGTTTAAACTGATATTTTAATTATGGCAGATTTTAATTTTACATAGGATTATGGTTGCGTTCTAGCTTCGGAGGTGGGAAGAATTTCTCTTTAGCTCAGTGGTGAAGTGTCCGACTAGGAAGTCTGGGGTAGCGGGTTTGATCCCCAGCGGAGGCATACTACTCTCTCCTATTACAAATGGTGTCTGTGGCCCTCCCTGTGGTGACGAGGAGTTAGAACCTTGGTTGTTAACATGCTCTAGGGGAAACACATTTTAAAAGAGGGGAGTAGTGTGGAATATATATATGGTCGCCTTCTAACTTCGCTAGAGGGAATTTCCCTTTAGGTCATATCAGTGGTAGAGCTTCTGACTAGGAAATCTGGGATCGTGGGTTTGATCCCCGGTAGCTAGAAGCACACTACTTTCTTTCCTGTTACATAATATGATTGTATTGATTATACAGAGTGCAGTTGTTGGATATCGCCTTACCAGGTATATAATATAACAGAAATATTTCATGAGCTGTCCTGTGTACATGTGTAAGGACAAGTAAGTTGTAACCAGTAAAAGAGTATAATGTAAAAGAGAGGTAATAAACTCTTACAGAGAAAATCTATGTCACATAATGTGGGCTTAAATTGAACAGGAAGAACCAATCTCTTGAATTAGCGAACTACAAGTAAATCCTTAAAAGCAAACACTTTGTCAATATATACAACAACAATGCTTTTACTGGTTACCAGCCAACCAAAAGGCTTCTTTCCATTCTCACCTTTGAGGAGAAAAGATGGCTGGTCAAGAGGATTTCTATCCTTAGTTGTGCATGTTGAAACCATAAGGACTTGTCTTATTGCAATGGATGACTACCAGGTGGCCACTTTGACAGTTTACATTGCTCTTTCTCAGTGTTCCTATGTTTCTCTTTGTTCTTAGTTTTGTTGATTTCATTTTTAGATTGATCAAGAGAAAAAAAGATCGCCACCAGGTAGATACCGGTATTTCAAGTTTGAGCAATGAAGTTTGTTATCAGTGTTTCTAAGTTTCAGAGAGTTAGGTTTACCTCAAATTTCACAAGTAGTTTCTTCCTGTTCCCTGATTTTTGGTATTTCATTTTTTAGCTTGATTAGAAATAAAAGATGGATTCCAGAAATGTTGTGTTACACCTTTATTACAAAAAGGGTTTCCCAGTTTTTGAGGTCCCTGCACAGGAATAAAATCATTTACTTCAAATCGATCATATTTATTTTCCTTTTACAGGTACAGGAGATTTGCTCATGTAGGACTGACAAGGGGCTATGAATAATCCAGACCTTGAAAACAACAACAATAATGACGGTCGGCGTAATAACAACCAGGGACGAGGAGGACCACAGAATCCGCTGGTGAATGTACGTGATAGACTTTTCCATGCCCTGTTCTACAGGATAGCGCTGACTTATGCCAGAACCTTCCCAAAACCTGTTAGAAGAATTCTGGAATTTGCTGTACTTTTGAAGGTAAATTAAATTACTAATTTCAGATTTATGTGGCCATGCATTTTTTCCCCCAAATATGATCTTAAATAAAAATTCATTTCTCGAATGGTTTAACTTTAACAGTGTAGATCACATTTTTTTTTTCAGTTTAAGAAATCAGTTCGTAATTATTGAAACTGAGTGAATCAGAATGTGTATAAGAAAATATTCATATATTTAGAAGATATGTGTATTACATACAAGATATTTTTTTAAGTTCCTGTTGCTTTTCAAGTGTACCGAGTTCTAAAAACCAAGATTCTAGTTTACAAGTTCATTTTCCAAGGAAGATAAAATAAGTTTTAGGGATATAACTAGGGCTGCCATGATTACAGGAGTAAACAGTAATGGTTCAGGTCATTGTAGCTATCAGCTAAAACTAATACATTTAGCTTAATAAGGGCACTTAGCATGGGGAAAATAAAAACCTTTTTTTTCCAATGGTATATAAGACTCGTATATATTGATTATTATTCCACCATGGCAGTCTGTAGCAGGTTTATTTATCCCACTACCTAGTTGAATGCCCCATTATTATAGCAGCATATCATTTTGAAAGATTGCTGTTTATATGTGTATTTACTAATATGAAAATCAAATATGTGTGCATTGAAATATCTTGATGAAAATTTATGATCAGCAATTTACTTTCTTTATTGTATTGATTTTTTTTCTCTTGAACAGGCTTTGTGTGTTCTGGCCATCTTGGCATACATACACATCGTGTTTGCAAGGACACCTATCAACTGTCTATCAAGCATTCAGAAGACTTGGCCCAGACACGGAATACTGCGTGTTGAAATCGTACAAAATGCGTCCGAGAACTACAGCCTTATCAACTCTTATGAAAAAGAGTACTCTGATTTTAGTGTACACGTGTTCAATGACCATGCACAGGAAGAGCAAGAAACAGAGGACGGTGAAACTGCTGAAACAGTAACGGAAGATATCTACCCCAGTAATGGGCACTATACAAATTCTTCTATTATAGAAGGAGGAAATGAGACTATAGTAGAAATCATTGATACAGGGGAGGTAAATAAGGAGTCAGTTCCTATGGAGGATCCAGGTGGAGATGTGAAAGGGGAAACAGAGGCAGAGAGTCCTGATGTGGAGGTGGAGGAACCTGATGAAAATGTCACAAAAATTAGTCAGAACTCCAATTCTGTTAGTGACACAGGCTACGAAACCTTTACAGAATCCTACCCTCTATCAGAAATAGAAATGCTAGCTAAAGTGGGTAAGTGTTTTTAACCCACCATATGTGGTTGTTAGCTTTACTGTGTAATTCACCATCTAATGTCACTTCCTTCAAGTGTGTTGAGTGTTTTAGACTGAAGATACTACTGGAATAAAAAAATCTTTGTAAATTCTTCATCAGCAATATTGCTAGACCAAACATATATATGTTGATGACAATTTTTATGTTTATTTGTTTTTCTTTTCTTTTGTCACACAAAGCCCTCCGCTATTGATCTTATATTACTTTGTGCTGGCGATGGTTATCATTTTTATGGTATATTTGCAGTGTGGCCAGAAGAGAAATACATTGTGGAATATGCATTGGAGTATGGATTCTTGAGGCTATCTCCTAAAACAAGGCAGAGATTAAATATAACAGTCATGCTTGTCACATTGGGTAAGTAGAAAGGCCTGTACATACTTCACTGCTGTCATATAGAAACAACACTGAAAGTAAAGTTCATGTATTATTAATGAGCACATGTATATATAAGGAATAATGTAAATAATATTGTCTCTAGTGATTTTTTAATCAATGTGAACAGTAAACACACAGAAGTTAAAATGTGCCTATACTATTGGTATAAGTAAGATTGTTTGTTTTACAGATCCCATTAAGGACGAGTGTTTCGGTGACAGCATCAGTCGGTTTTTGCTAGATGAGTTCCTGGGGTACGATGACATACTAATGTCAAGTATAAAACAGTTAGCAGAGCACGAAGACAACAAAGGTGAGTGGGAACCTCAGAGGTTGTCCAAATAATATTTTGATACTATCTAGTTCACTCACCTTTGGCAGAGCATCTGTGGACATCATCCTCTCCGTCTGTTTGTCTGTCCATCTGTTTGTCTGTCCATCTGTTTGTCTGCCTGTCCATCTGTTTGTCTGCCTGTCCATCTGTCAGCATTTGGTTGTCTTCATGTTCCCTACTAAATTTTCAGGCAAATTTCAGGAAACTTTACACAAGAAATCCTATCGCCAATCTCTTTGGACCAGTTGAAGGTCAAGGTCATACCGGTACTTTCAAGGTCAAGGTCACATCTGCAGAATCTTTACATGATGATGGAGAAATTGGCTTGTCCACACACTCCTGACCTGGAGTTTTCAACCTTATAAAACTTCATACAATCACTCCTGACATTAGTTTCTCTAGGCTTGGTGAAAGACAAGGACGTATCGTTTGTCATTCTGTTCATCTGTCAACATTTGATTTGTTCCCTGGTTCCTAATCCTGACTATTTTTTTATGAAAATCACACAAATATTCCTGACATCAATCTAATCAGATATTTGAAGGTCAAGATCAAAGTCGGAGAATCTATACATAATGATGAGTTATTGGCTTTATCTATGCACACAATCCTGAATAAAATAATTACAGATTGTGTGACAGATATTGACCTTCGAATGTTTCAATAGATTGATATAAGAATATTTTCTTTACTAAATATCAAAATGATTTATAGCTGGTTTAGTATTTCATAATCTACATTGCTTGTTTGCCATACACATACAAGCTCAACCTTCATCACTCACTGGCACTGTTGAGTAAAATTTAGTAGATATGTATTATGTCATAAATCTGACTCCAACAATGATGTTGGCAGCCAGTTTATGTACAGTTTACTGTACTTTGAGAATAACACAGGGCTTTGAAAAGTATGCACCATTTCTTTTTTCTCAAATATTCATAAAAAAAATATACAACAAAGAGTTACAAATGATAAGGAGATTTGCTTCAGCCTTGTTTAATTTTTTTTTTTTTTTTTTTTTTTAAATATCAAGAATGTACTTTACTACAATCCTGTCATGGTAGAATAGGAAAAATTGTTGAAAATATATATCACATTTTCATTGTATGTTTTGATTATACAGTACTAATATACAATTTATCTATAGGTTACTTAAGGAATGTTGTGACAGGGGAACACTACCGTTTCGTCAGTATGTGGATGGCCAGGAGCTCTTACCTGGCAGCAGCATTCATCATGCTAGTATTTGTAAGTACATGTAGGAGTACTCACTTCATTGTGCTATTATTTGTAAGTATGTCACTGTAATTTATCTTGCTTCTTTCAAATTTACAAACATGAGGAAATTGGTTAAAAAATGTCTTGAAAATAGCATATAAAGTTGAATATAGCAATAACATGTTTGGATATATACATAATAACAAAGTACATATTGTTTTAGCCCTACTGGCCTCTTGTTTGTAGAGAGCAATACTCTTGCATATGCAAATAGGGAAACTTGCTAAAAACAATTTCACAAGTTGACGCATATATACAAAATATGGTGTATACATTGTATTTTGAAAATATATAAATTCCTTTGATAGTGTTTTAATGCATAAAATCTTCTAACTTTTCAATATTTGTCTTTTTTTCCAGACATTATCAGTTTCAACTTTACTGAGATATTCTCATCATCAGATTTTCATTTTCATAGGTGAGTATTGGACTTGTGTTATTCACAACTGTATTATTACCCTGGTATCTAATTATCAGATGTATATAGAATAAATCAAGGAAATTTTGTTTATTTTAAAAATGAAATGTTGGTATACTATATAAAACTAATATAATTATCTTTACTTTGAATTTATTTATTTTGCATTTTTCAGTTGATTTACTACAAATGCTGGAGATGAATGTCACTGTTGCATTCCCAGCTGCTCCTCTTCTGACTGTTATATTAGCCCTTGTTGGTAAGTATAAACATTGTTATATTATCCCTTGTTGGTAAGTATAAACATTGTTACATTAGTCCTTGTTGGTAAGTATACACAATGTTATATTAGTCCTTGTTGGTAAGTATACACATTGTTATATTAGCCCGTGTTGGTAAGTATAAACATTGTGATATTAGCCCTTGTTGTTAAGTATACACATTGTTATATTAGCCCGTGTTGGTAAGTATAAACATTGTGATATTAGTCCTTTTTGGTAAGTATGAACATTGTTATATTAGTCCTTTTTGGTAAGTATGAACATTGTTATATTAGTCCTTTTTGGTAAGTATGAACATTGTTATATTAGTCCTTTTTGGTAAGTATGAACATTGTTATATTAGTCCTTTTTGGTAAGTATGAACATTGTTATATTAGTCCTTTTTGGTAAGTATGAACATTGTTATATTAGTCCTTTTTGGTAAGTATGAACATTGTTATATTAGTCCTTTTTGGTAAGTATAAACATTGTTATATTATCCCTTGTTGGTAAGTATAAACATTGTTAAATTAGTCCTTGTTGGTAAGTATAAACATCGTTATATTAGTCCTTGTTGGTAAGTATATACATTGTTATATTAGTCCTTGTTGGTACGTATACACATTGTTATATTAGCCCTTGTTGTTAAGTATAAACATTGTTATATTAGTCCCTGTTGGTAAGTATACACATTGTTATATTAGCCCGTGTTGGTAAGTATAAACATTGTGATATTAGCCCTTGTTGTTAAGTATACACATTGTTATATTAGCCCGTGTTGGTAAGTATAAACATTGTGATATTAGCCCTTGTTGTTAAGTATACACATTGTTATATTAGCCCGTGTTGGTAAGTATAAACATTGTGATATTATTCCTTGTTGGTAAGTATACACATTGCTATATTAGCCCTTGTTGGTAAGTATAAACATGGTTATATTAGCCCTTGTTGGTAAGTATAAACATTATTATATTATTCCTTGTTGGTAAGTATACACATTGCTATATTAGCCCTTGTTGGTAAGTATAAACATTGCTATATTAGTCCTTGTTGGTAAGTATACACATTGTTATATTAGCCCGTGTTGGTAAGTATAAACATTGTGATATTAGTCCGTTTTGGTAAGTATGAACATTGTTATATTAGTCCTTTTTGGTAAGTATAAACATTGTTATATTAGTTTTTGTTGGTAAGTATAAACATTGTTATACTAGTCCTTGTTGGTAAGTATACACATTGTTATATTCGTCCTTGTTAGTAAGTATACAGATTGTTATATTAGCCCTTGTTGGTAAGGATAAACATTGTTATATTAGTCCTTGTTTGTAAGTATAAACATTGTTATATTAGTCCTCGTTGGTAAGTATACACATTGTTATATTCGTCCTTGTTAGTAAGTATACAGATTGTTATATTAGCCCTTGTTGGTAAGGATAAACATTGTTATATTAGTCCTTGTTTGTAAGTATAAACATTGTTATATTAGCCATTGTTGGTAAGTATAAACATTGTTATACTAGTCCTTGTTGGTAAGTATACACATTGTTATATTCGTCCTTGTTAGTAAGTATACAGATTGTTATATTAGCCCTTGTTGGTAAGTCTACACATTGTTATATTAGTCCTTGTTGGTACGTATACACATTGTTATATTAGCCCTTGTTGTTAAGTATAAACATTGTTATATTAGTCCTTGTTTGTAAGTATAAACATTGTTATATTATTCCTTGTTGGTAAGTATACACATTGTTATATTAGCCATTGTTGGTAAGTATAAACATTGTTATACTAGTCCTTGTTGGTAAGTATACACATTGTTATATTAGTCCTTGTTGGTACGTATACACATTGTTATATTAGCCCTTGTTGGTAAGTATAAACATTGTGATATTAGTCCTTTTTGGTAAGTATGAACATTGTTATATTAGTCCTTTTTGGTAAGTATAAACATTGTTATATTAGCCCTTGTTGGTAAGTATAAACATTGTTATATTAGCCCTTGTTGTTAAGTGTAAACACTTTTAAATCACAGAGATGATTGAAATTCTAATTTTCATAAGAGAAAAACAAATAATTTACATACAAAGATACTGTATATATTGGTATAAAGATTTAACACAATACTTGTATAAGCTTTAAAATTTTGATGATATATAGCTAGCTCATACATTTTTTTATTGATTTACTTTTTATGTCCCACTATGAAATGGTGAAGGTCGTTTAGTGTTATAACATATCCCTCTGTTACACGTTGATGTTATTGCTCTACCACCTTTAGTTTTCATCTTATTGCAAGAAATATGGATATGCATCTTGGATACACAAGTATCTCTTAACAGGTTTTTGTTCCAGAGTACTGGAACAAATCTTGATTTCCAAAAAGTGTGTGGCTGATGTACCGTGGGCATTTATGAATCCTAACCATAGTCTAGTTTACTGTTATAATTGCAGATATCTACAATGGAAACTTTACCATGCTCTCTTGTAGGTATGGAGGCCATTATGTCAGAGTTCTTTAATGACACGACTACTGCATTTTACATCATCCTGATTGTGTGGATAGCTGATCAATATGATGCAATATGCTGTCACACCGACATCAGTAAACGACACTGGTTAAGGTAAACAGTTCTGTGTAATTCTTATTTAAAATGTCAAGTTCCGGCAAACAGATCTGTGTAATTCTTGTGTATCACAAAAATCGTTAGTTAAGGTAAACAGTTTTGTGTAATTCTTACTTAAAATGTCTAGTTCCGGCAAACAGATCTGTGTAATTCTTGTGTATCACAAAAATCATTAGTTAAGGTAAACAGTTCTGTGTAATTCTTATTTAACATATCAAGTTTAGGCAAAACAGATCTGTGTAATTCTTATTTAAAATGTCAAGTTCTGGCAAACAGATCTGTGTAATTCTTATTTAAAATGTCAAGTTCCGGCAAACAGATCTGTGTAATTCTTATTTAAAATGTCAAGTTCCAGCAAACAGATCTGTGTAATTCTTGTGTATCACAAATATCATTAGTTAAGGTAAACAGTTCTGTGTAATTCTTATTTAAAATGTCTAGTTCCGGCAAACAGATCTGTGTAATTCTTATTTAAAATGTCAAGTTCCAGCAAACAGATCTGTGTAATTTTTGTGTATCACAAATATCATTAGTTAAGGTAAACAGTTCTGTGTAATTCTTATTTAACATATCAAGTTTAGGCAAAACAGTTCTGTGTAATTCTTGTGTATCACCAATGTCAATAGTTAAGGCAAACAGTTCTGTGTAATTCTCGTGTATCACAAACATCATTAGTTAAGGCAAACAGATCTGTGTAATTCTCCTGTATCACAAACATCATTAGTTAAGGCAAACAGTTCTGTGTAATTCTCGTGTATCACAAACATCAATAGTTAACAGGTTACAGGTGTTGGAACACTTGACATGTTATATTAAGCTATGTAAAAAATTGACAACAAAATCTATGATGTCAAGATAAGCTGGTTTTACTGTACACATTGACCTATGGTTAGACAGGAACACTTGTACTAAACATGCAGGAAAAATAGAATTTAATACCAGTATACCACAAAGTTTGTTTTAACTGAATGTATATAGTCTGATGCGAGTGTCTTACAACTATCACATAGTTGTATGTACGCTGCAGATATTGTTTGTATGGTAAGTTGTTTTATGTATGTAGATGATATTATTTTTGCAGTGATTGTATTGTGTTATGTGTCTGTAACATGAGGTTGGTGAGATTTATTCATTTAAACATTTTTATTTTACATTGCAGATTTTTTTATCTTTATCATTTTGCATTCTATGCCTACCACTATCGCTTTAATGGGCAGTACAGTGGCCTAGCATTATTTACCTCCTGGCTGTTTATACAGGTATGTCACTCATATCGGTTCTAGTTGAGGCAGGAATATAAAGCATGGGAATGAAATCTTTGTAAAATAAAACTAATCATGATTTAAACAATACTTGTATGTCAGTTGTTTATATTAATTGGATGTCCACAGATTTAATTGAGCCATAGATAAAACTTTCTTAACTCCTTGTTAACTTTTAAGATCTATTTCCTTGCCTTCAAAACTTAAACTGTGACTTTTAATGTGTTACATAGACAACAATCCAAAGCAAAAAGTACACCACAAGTTGTTTCATATTGAAGAAGTGAAATGCATATCCTTAAAATTGTATGACAGTATGAAGCAAAGTTGCTTACAAATAAATTCCATGATACACAATAGCACATCTTGGAGAATATCTTTGTAAGACTATTGGTTTTATACTTCCATAAATATTAAAACTATGCATGTCGTTCAATATCTTATATTAAAAACAAAAGATAAATTCTACTTTATTTTTTGTGGTGGTTTCCATGGTTCATGATATATTTTAAACAGAACTGTCCAACCAAATGGTGGAACAGCAAACTTAACTATCTAACCAAATGGTGTAACAGCCATTTTCTATGGTTACACATTATCTGTCAGGCAACAGGTATCAATTAGAAACACAGTAAATTTTATGACTGTGCAATAGAATATTTCTTGATACATGTATTAATTCTTTTGTTGACATTTTAAACAAACATGTTAAATTGGTGACCTTTTGTTGCAGCACTCCATGATCTACTTTTTCCACCACTATGAACTGCCAGCAATTCTTCAGCAAGCACGGATACAGCAAATTGTCAACCAAAATCAGCAACAGACTAACACTAATCCCGACCCTGGGGCAGCTCCTAATGTTGAACAGACTGGGGAGCCGGTCACTCCCAATGGACAGGTACCGGGGGCCAATGATGATGCCCATCAACCATCGCCGCTTTCCTCCGAGACTAACAGCACTCCTGGTTCCATGTATCAGTCAACTAATCAGACATCAGAACAGGAAATTAGCAACAGCCTATCAGATATGTCAGCTGAACAGTCGCCATCTGCGAGCAGCCAGTTGGAGACAGGAAATAATTCAAATAATTCAGATGATACGGGTCAAGTTTATGCAAGTAGCAATTCAGAAAATAATGATAATATGGTTAATATAGGCAATGATATTAATCACAGACCTCTGGACAGAAAAAGTCCATCCACCTTGTTAGGTGAAACAAGTGGTGCTTCTAGTAGTGTTCCTACACAAGACACTGGTAGTCACATACCGGACAGTAAAGCAGGAGCTGCTAGCCATTCTGTATCTCCCACGTCAAAGGGAGATAACCCACCTTCATTTCAACAACAATGTGATAATGCTAAGTCTGGACTTCCTTCATCAAACTTAGAACATACTCAAGTAGGTTCTGAAATATTAAATACAAACAATTCATGTAACAGTCTTCAGACCCAAGATTCTGCCGTGGAAGGTGGGGCCACAGGTTGAGGATATTTCTTGTGTGTGATGTTGATGCTTCATTCAAGAAACTTCTAATCATGCTTTTTAGATAAATATTCATCCAAGATGCCTGTTTCTATGAAATAATGTTTTGGAAGAACAGTCTTTCCATTGTTACTATGACAGCAGGGCTGTTGTATTATGTAAGATTTTTTTTTAATTTTTTTTTTTATGTGAAAAGTACATTTATCTGACAAATATTCCACATGCATGATTGGTTTGTAAGTGAGTGATTCAGGGTTATACAATGGTAATGTTGTTGTGCAATTAACTTGCAAAAGAGTTTAATACAACAGTGTTTTAGTAAAGAAAAATAAATGAAATACGATAGAATGTATATATTTTAGTGGGTTCATTAGATTTTCATAAAGACTAAGTATCAGATGAATTCAGATTTTAGTAATCTGTACACTGCTAAATACAACTAATTTTGGTATTAAAGAACTTATGTAATTTCAGGTTAAAATTAAAAACATACAAGCTGGAAAAGTGTATTCAGCTATTGTTGGTTTCAGTCATCTGAAACTTTCTCATTCAATTAAATTTGAGATTTTGAGTCCACTGTTTCAAGATTTACAAATTTGAAGACATTTCATTAAGTCCTATCTTAAAATTGGACCTTTTAGAGTGTCTCTGAAAAAAAGGAATATTTATGTAAGTGTAAGGTAGCTTACACCCTTGACTTCTGATAAACACTGGGTGGATACTAAAGTTTGTCATAGTAACATAGCATACACCCTTAACTTCTGATAAACACGGGGTGGATACTAAAGTTTGTCACAGTAACATAGCATACACCCTTAACTTCCGATAAACACTGGGTAGATACTGAAGTTTGGCACAGTAACATAGCATACAACCTTAACTTCTGATAAACACTGGGTGGATTCTAAAGTTTGTCACAGTAACATAGCATACACCCTTAACTTCTGATAAACACGGGGTGGATACTAAAGTTTGTCACAGTAACATAGCATACACCCTTAACTTCCGATAAACACTGGGTAGATACTGAAGTTTGTGATAGTAACATAGCATACACCCTTAACTTCTGATAAACACGGGGTGGATACTAAAGTTTGTCACAGTAACATAGCATACACCCTTAACTTCCGATAAACACTGGGTAGATACTGAAGTTTGTCATAGGAACATAGCATACACCCTTAACTTCTGATAAGCACTGGGTGGATTCTAAAGTTTGTCACAGTAACATAGCATACACCCTTAACTTCCGATAAACACTGGGTAGATACTGAAGTTTGGCACAGTAACATAGCATACAACCTTAACTTCTGATAAACACTGGGGGGATACTAAAGTTTGTCATAGTAACATAGCATACGCCCTTAACTTCTGATAAACACTGGGTGGATTCTAAAGTTTGTCACAGTAACATAGCATACACCCTTAACTTCTGATAAGCACTGGGTGGATTCTAAAGTTTGTCACAGTAACATAGCATACACCCTTAACTTCTGATAAACACTGGGTGTATACTAAAGTTTGTCACAGTAACATAGCATACACCCTTAACTTCTGATAAGCACTGGGTGGATTCTAAAGTTTGTCACAGTAACATAGCATACACCCTTAACTTCTGATAAGCACTGGGTGGATTCTAAAGTTTGTCACAGTAACATAGCATACACCCTTAACTTCCGATAAACACTGGGTAGATACTGAAGTTTGTGATAGTAACATAGCATACACCCTTAACTTCTGATAAACACGGGGTGGATACTAAAGTTTGTCACAGTAACATAGCATACACCCTTAACTTCTGATAAACACTGGGTGGATACTGAAGTTTGTCACAGTAACATAGCATTCACCCTTAACTTCTGGTGAAATGAAATGAAATGAAATGAAATAAACTTTTGGTAAGGGCTGTTCCAGAATTACCCTACTGTAAATTTGCGCGTATAGTGCATACTTTTTTAGGTAAATATTGTCATGTCAAAAAGGGAAAACATATGTTGATCGGCGAGTCTCTGTCCCACTGCACTTTTTCAGAGACCCCACCACCGACAAAATCTTTAGAAGTGATTTAAAGGAATGGTAGGCAGATCTGATTTTAACCCCACCACCTCATAACGTATTAATACAGTTAAAATAAATAATGCAATAAATTATGGAACAGCCCTAGAGTGTCAATATTGAAGTTTGTCAAATTTAATTTATCATATCTCATTAACTGATAAACACTTTTCGGGTACTGAAGTTTACCTCGGTTCAAGATTCATGGTCCAGTATTTTTTTTGCCAGGAATCCTGGTCTAATTTCTTGGTCTAGTATTCGTTGGCCTGAAGTCTTAGTCTGAATTTAACAAAGCAACTTGGTTTTAATGTGTTTTTTTTTTTACAGCTTCAGCTTTCATATAGTGTAGCCCATTTTAAAAGTGCTGCTAATCCTATGGAAATCTATGGAAAGAAGTCATAGTTTATGTCAAGAAACCAGAATTATAATCAAGATTATTTATTTGCTCTTATTAACATTCCTTCTTGTATTGCACATATTTTGAAATAAGGAGTCTCAATTGCTGCATGGGTCTCCAAAGTTGCTTTGAATGGTTTTGGATGGTTTATTTTTTCCGAAAATATTAATTTACAAATTTGTCTCCTGAAAATTTGAAAATTGTTGTTCAAAGGATCAGTTGTTGTGTAAGAGAGTAGCTCCTCATGCTATGCAGGTTTAGAGTCTGTTACCGGTAAGTGTTCATAAATGTGATTTAAGTGCTGGAGATATTTTTGTATAATTTGTTATGCATATTGATGCGTGAGGATGCGTGTGTATGTGTAAAAGTGAAAATGTAAATATTGACTGTTTACTATAATTTATAAACAGATACCTAAATCTGATGTAGTCAGACATACTGTGTGGAATTTTCAGATTCTGTGAAGGCCAAAAAAAAAAGTGAAGAAATGTGATGTTTTGTTATCTTTTCTTAAGGAATTACCATAAAGAAAGGGTGGGAGGTTACTGATCTGAAAACGGGTGCCGCAGCAACTGCAACGATTTGAACATTTTGTAAAATATAGCTGATTAAGGACCCCTGTCCCACTGCATTTTTGTTTGCAAAATATAGCTAATTAAGGATCCCTGTCCCACTACATTGTTGTTTTTCATTTGTACCGTAGCCATCCGTTTATTAGCTCACCTGGCCTGAAGGGCCAAGTGAGCTTATGTCGTGGTGCATCATCTGGCGTCATTATTTTACTTTAAACAACTTCTTCTTAATAACCAAAAGGCATAGGGTGATGATATTTGGCCAGAAGCAAACTGGGATGAAGGGCTACCAAGTTTGTTCATACAAATGACCTTCACCGATATTCAAGGTCACAGGGGTCAAATATGTTAAAACCTTTAAACAACTTCTGATGAATAACCAAAAGACACAGGATGTTTATTTTTGGCCAGTAGCATGCTAGGATGAAGGGCTACCAAGTTTGTTCAAATGAATGATCAAATATGTTCAAAATCTTTAAACAACTTCTTCAAATATGTTCAAAATCTTTAAACCAAAATAAGCAGGATGCTGATATTTGGCTGGTAACATGATGGGATGAAGGGTAACCAAGTTTGTTCAAATGAATGACCTTGATACTTATTCAAGGTCACAGGGATCAAATATGTTCAAAATCTTTAAACAACTTCTACTTAATAACCAAAAGACCAAGGACGTTGCCAGTAGCACGCTAGGATAAAAGGCTACCAAGTTTGTTCAAATGAATGACCTTGAATTATATGCAAGGTCACAGGGGTCAAATATGTTAAAATCTTTAAAAGTCTTCTGAATAAACATAAGGCCTAGAATGTTGATATTTAACCAGTAGCATGCTGGGTACCAAGTTTGTTAAAGTAATTGACCTTGATCCATGTTCAAGGTCATATTTGGTCAAATATGTATAAACATTGAAATGACCTAATTTCAATAAACAAAAGGATAGGGTGGTGATATTTTGCAAGTTGCATCCTGAGATGAAGGGCTTTAAAAATTGTTCAACATAAAGACCTTGTTTGACTTTCAAGGTCACAGGGGTGAAATGTTTTTAAATCTTTTAACAGGTTCTTTTGAATGAATTTTTAGGTCACCTGAGCTTTAGCTCGAGTGACCTATTGCTATCCGTCTTCGTCCGTCGTCCTCCGTCGTCTGTTAACATTTTACATTTCAAACTTAAAGTCAAGTTCTGCTGGGCCGATTGAACTGAAAGTTGGTAGGAATGATCGACTCATGGTCCTGATAAAGTGTTGTTATTTTTCGGGTCGATCAGAAATCCAATATGGCCGCCACGGCCGCCATTTTGAAAAACTATTTCAAACTTAAAGTAAAGTTCTACTTGGCCGATTGAACTGAAACTTTGTAGGAATGATCGACTCATGGTCCTGACAAAGTGTTGTTATTTTTTCTGGTCGATCAGAAACACAATATGGCCACCACGGCCGCCATTTTGAAAATACCTATTTCAAACTTAAAGTCAAGTTCTGCTAGGTTGATTGAACTGAAAGTTGGTAGGAATGATCAGCTTATGATCCTGACAAAGTGTTGTTATTTTTTCTGGTCGATCAGAAATACAATATGGCCACCACGGCCGCCATTTTGAAAATACCTATTTCAAACTTAAAGTCAAGTTCTGCTGGGGCGATTGAACTGAAACTTTGTAGGAATGATCGACTCATGGTCCTGACAAAGTGTTGTTATTTTTCAGGTCAATCAGAAATCCAATATGGCCGCCGTGGTCGCCATTTTGAAAAACTATTTCAAACTTAAAGTCAAGTTTGACTGGGCCGATTGAACTGAAACTTTGTAGGAATGATCGACACATGGTCCTGACAAAGTGTTGCTATTTTTCGGGTCGATCAGAAATCCAATATGGCCGCCACGGCCGCCATTTTGAAAAACTATTTCAAACTTAAAGTAAAGTTCTACTTGGCCGATTGAACTGAAACTTTGTAGGAATGATCGAATCATTGGTCCTGACAAAGTGTTGTTATTTTTCGGGTCAATCAAAAATACAATTTGGCTGCCATTATACTTAACTATTTTTTACTCAAATTGGTACATATTTCAACAACAAAAATAAATACTGTAGGACTCAGGTGACCGTTAAGGCCCATGGGCCTCTTGTTTAATAACAAATACTGATATTTTTGCCTGTAACTTTATTTTAGATCACTTTTAAGGTTACAAGTGTGAGATTTACACCAGGTGAGCGATGCAGGCCCATTTGGCCTCTTGTTTTTGTTTTGGATATAATTATAGGACATTTTGGCCAAGATACTTCCATTGACCAGGTAGCTCATTTGGTTAATAATAATGATATGCAGACTAGGGTTCGAATCCCAGTCTAGCCGCGATGAACTTTTACACTCAGAACACAATTGTTGATTATATCTTTCTGAATTTTAATAAATGTCCTGCAAGGTATAGTTTTCTTTTGAAATTATTTATCAAAGCTATAGTTCATGCCGGAAGTTTCCAAAGCATAGGTGCAGTTTTTGGCAGTCAACTTCAGGTACAGGAACCTTGAATACTCCATTTTCCACTATATTCTATAACATCTAGATCAACCTACCAACTTGTCCTGTAGTACACCTGTATTATCATTGTGATGTTTTGCCTTCCACCCCTCCAAAAGCTTGACTTATTTCGTTCCCTTGTCGTAGAGAATAGGATCTCGTGCCCTTCTGTATTAGGACAATTATTTCTTGGTAAGACCGACAGCAACAATCAAACATTACTTTTGCTCCCATAGATATGATTTTCCATCATGTGCTTGCTTACAGCTAATTTATTGTGTCACCAACTAATTTATCTACATTGTATTTCAGTGACAAAGAATTTCATACATTTATAAATTTTCTGGATTAAATTTGGAAATGGTATTTTTTTTTTGTTATCTTTAAAAAAACATTGATTAGCAGAATTAGAAGACATTTATACTCTAAAACTAAAAGTTTTACATTCTTTTACATTAAAGAATTAGCTTATATGATTATCATTCCTATTTAGTGTTAGACACAAAAACAGAAAAAAACCATAGCTGAAATAACTTGCCGAAATTTTACATTGAAAAATAGACAAACTGATTAATCAACATCAACAAACAGACCCAACTATTTATTCAAATAAATGACCTTACCAATATTCAAGGTCAGAGGGATCAAATGTGATATAGAAACCTTTAAATGACTTCAAAGTATGATTATTTAGGTTGTCGCACCACAAATGACAGACAAAAAGCAATTGCAATAGATCACCCAATCGACGTTAAAAAGTCAATGATGTGGGTCATTGCTGGTTCCTTCATTTTCTAAACATAAATGCAGAATACCGATTCACCTGCAGTTATGAACGTTTGTCTCTTTTAGGAAGATTGTAAGATTTATTTCCCTTGGTATAGAACAGCAAAGAACATATTAACATTGTTAATGCGGAACATCCGTTTTTAAATGCAACATTTTCAGGTATAAAAACTGGTAAACCTGCAAAAGTTTTCACAGACCTTGCAAGACCGTGAAAGTAGCGTTAAATCACTGGGTCCGACCTTATATCAAAAACGAACAACACAGGTCCAACCACTTCAACCGTTTGGGTCGCGATAAACGAAAATGGCCCTGGTACTTCCTTTGGTACAGGACAGCAGAGAGCATACCCAGTACTTCCCTTGGTAAAAGACAGCAGAGAGTATACATGGTACTTCCCTTTGTGCAGGACAGCTGAGAGAACAGCAGAGAGCATGCCCAGTGCTTCCCTTGGTAAAAGACAGCAGAGAGCATACATGGTACTTCCCTTGGTGCAGGACAGCAGAGAGAACAGCAGAGAGCATGCCCAGTACTTCCCTAGGTACAGGACAGCAGAGGGCATACATGGTACTTCCCTTGGTACAAGACAGCAGAGAGCATACATGGTACTTCCCTTGGTACAGGACAGCAGAGAGTATACATGGTACTTCCCTTGGTACAGGACAGCAGAGAGTATACATGGTACTTCCCTTGGTACAGGACAGCAGAGAACATGCCCAGTACTTCCCTTGGTAAAAGACAGTAGAGAGTATACATGGTACTTCCCTTGGTACAGGACAGCAGAGAACATACATAGTACTTCCCTTGGTACAAGACAGTAGAGAGTATACATAGTACTTCCCTTGGTACAGAACAGCAGAGAACATGCCCAGTACTTCCCTTGGTAAAAGACAGTAGAGAGTATACATGGTACTTCTCTTGGTACAAGACAGCAGAGAACATACATTGTACTTCCCTTGTTACAAGACAGCAGAGAACATACATAGTACTTCCCTTGGTACAGGACAGCAGAGAACATACATAGTACTTCGCTTGGTACAGGACAGCAGAGAACATGCCCAGTACTTCCCTTGGTAAAAGACAGTAGAGAGTACACATGGTACTTCTCTTGGTACAAGACAGTAGAGAGCATACATAGTACTTCCCTTGGTACAAGACAGTAGAGAGTATACATAGTACTTCCCTTGGTACAGGACAGTAGAGAACATACATAGTACTTCTCTTGGTACAAGACAGTAGAGAGTATACATAGTAGTTCCCTTGGTACAGGACAGCAGAGAGCATGCCCAGTACTTCCCTTGGTACAAGACAGCAGAGAACATGCCCAGTACCTCCCTTGGTACAGGACAGCAGAGAGCATGCTCAGTACTTCCCTTGGTACAAGACAGCAGAGAGCATACATGGTACTTCCCTTGGTACAAGACAGCAGAGAACATGCCCAGTACTTCCCTTGGTACAGAACAGCAGAGAGCATACATGGTACTATCCTTGGTACAAGACAGCAGAGAACATGCCCAGTACCTCCCTTGGTAAAGGACAGCAGAGAGCATGCTCAGTACTTCCCTTGGTACAAGACAGCAGAGAGCATACATGGTACTTCCCTTGGTACAAGACAGCAGAGAACATACATGGTACTTTTCTTGGTACAGGACAGCAGAGAGCATACATGGTACTTCCCTTGGTACAAGACAGTAGAGAGTATACATAGTACTTCCCTTGGTACAGGACAGCAGAGAGCATGCCCAGTACTTCCCTTGGTACAAGACAGCAGAGAGAACAGCAGAGAGCATGCCCAGTATTTCCCTTGGTACAAGACAGCAGACATGGTACTTCCTTCGGCACAGTACAGCAGAGAGCCGAATATTTTTTGTACATAAACAAGTGACACAGTTGTCAAATTTTGTGTAGAGGTACCAGACACATCTTAAGATTATCTTGCCTGGAGTACAAGAAATAATCGTCTTAAAAGTGAATTTTTCGAGATTAACTAGAATATCTAACAAGAGCTGTTGGAGAACAGCATAGCTTGCCTATTGGTGATATATGTTGTAAGATTGCAAATATCAATAGAAACACATGTACAGTAAAACAACAATATAGTTCTCCTCATTTCAGTTGCCACCTCGCCTATAGCCTACATGTAACAAGGTCCTTTAACTATGTTTTTCTGAAGAATTCCTTTATACATTTCCTTGAACTTATTGCCAAACCCCTTTATAATGCCAACATTTCTTGGAAGAAATGATGGCAATATAACAAGGTGTTGCTGTACCTTAACATGTTAGAAGAGAAGACCAGCCAATATGAAATAGTCAACAGGGTATTGATGGTGGTGACTGATTCAACACTGCACAAAAAAACCTTGCCTGAAAACTTAAACCAAGTCCAACTAACCAGTTTTGGTCCCAGAAAAAAATGAAATAATAGTTCAGAACATTGCTTACACTCCAAATAAATACTACAACCTTATAATAGGCAACAGCCTATTGATGGTGGTGATCCAACACTTCACAAAAAAAGAATTCCCAAGAACTTTAACTTCTCAAGCTTACCCAAAAACTTTTAACTTAGTCCAATTAAGCTTTTTTGGCCCCTAAGATATGAAAATATGGTCCAAAACATTGCTAACACTCCATATAAATACTTTAACCTCATAATAGACAATAGCCTATTGATGGTGGTGATCCAACCCTACAAAACAAAAACTTGCCCAAAAACTATAACCTCAAGCCTCAACAAATTTAACCAAGTCCAATTAAGCTGTTTTTTGCCCCTAAAATATGGTCCAGCATATTGCTTACACTCGAAAAAAATGCCTTAACCTCATAATAGACAACTGTGTATTTGAGTGTGGTGATCCAACACTGTCTGGAAAAAAAGCGCAGAAGGTGCGACGCTGACGTTGGGGCGACTACATTAGCATCCCTATTCTCCGAATAGGCGAGCTAAAAATGGACACGATAGAAATAGAAATAATTTATTATGTCTCGTTAGTATAAAGCTGTGATGCAGAGATATTGAAAAATCTTATATGCCAATTGGCTGTTATATTTATAGATTTATACAAACAACAGCGTCATATTTTCTGTAAACTGAGCATCCGGATTGATGGGTCAGACAAAAAACTACTATGTAATCATGTTTTATAAGTTGTTGCCTGCTGTCTACAAACCGAAAAGTGTCAAGCCATTATTTGATCATGATGGGACTTCACTTGTGATGATTCAAAGGCTGCATGAAAGATTACACATTGTAGTATTGTTAAAGACGACATTTGTCATGCTGGGTTGATCGGTTTTGATCAAGAATACGTAGACTAGTTTTGACACATTATATGTGTCGTCATCAGGACACTCGATCAGCATTACGTTGTCAGGGTCATCTTTTCCTATTGATAACGCTACTACTACGGCCGGACTCTTGTATTCCTTGTGGAATCTGTCTGCTCGGCATCACAGAACTCCACTGAACTCTTTGTACGGACGCTGGATCTGACCCAATCCCCGTACATTGTAGTATTGTCTACACATTCTGTATCGCATCATCTGTGACGATATGTCGTTCTTTAATATGAAATTTTTCAATTCCTATTGATTAATTTTCCTACGTCACATAGCATGCAGAACTTCTGTACACAAATAAGGACTACACATATTGATACAGAAACCATTTAATTAGTAAATCAGATGAACACATGAAGTCTACACTTGTACTTCAAAAAAGAAAAAAAACATGGGAAAAAAATTATTACAAAAGGTGGTTCTCAATTTCATAATATATCTGATACGATTAGATGTATTCTATACATGGTTTGTAAACTGTACAATACTTTAGCAAAAATTAAGCTATCTCTTTAGGAAAAACTCATTTAGATTCTAGAGTTTTCCTACTAATTTCAAATTCACAAAGTTTTCTAATACCGGTACCCCCAAAAAAAGGAAACATAAAACAGACATTGTGAAATTGATTCGGCATTCACATGAAATCTGTGTAACTTGTAAATAGGTACTACGGCTCCAGCTAAAAATTGTATATGGGTAGTTTTGACCCCTTGAATGAATCACAGAAGTTGTAAGTAAACAATTCTTTCAAAGCATTATACATTATATTAAAAAAAGGTTCAATTTATACCTGTTGGATAGTTAAAGCTTCAGGTTTGACAGAAAATAGGATGAAAAATATTTAAGTTCTAAGGTTTGTTGGAAAAGCTCACCAACATGGGTACATCATAAAGCTAACTATGGTAAACAGGAGGTAAAGCTTACTATACATACTATTTCTCTTGATAAAGCTCGCTGGAGAAAATCCTGATAGTACATTGATTGGCTGTGGCAAACAATGGCCACAATGAATTCTAGATATATCCTGAGGTTAGTATAATGATATAATATCTAAATGAGAAAATATATCCAAACATAAGATGTGCTACTATATCAATTTATTAGGAAATTACAATAATGCCCAATATATTAATTCAAAAAAAGGAATAAAACAGGTTTTTTGGTGTAATATAATCTACATAACCAGCCAATGATCATCAAGGAATTTAAAGAAATATCGGATTCATATTTTGATTTACCATTTAACCCTTTCACCCCTATGTAACTTAAGTAGACTCTACCATGCATTGATATGGATGTGTCCATTATGGTCTACAGTGGTGAAAGGGTTAACAACAGTTTGAATAAATCCTTTTGAAATAAAGTCAAGCTCTAACATGGATGATTTCTGAGTATGTACCTGTTCGAATGGCTTAACTCAATAACCCCTGAAAACACATTTGAACTCTTTCAATTCAAAGGTTGGAATAGTTCATTATGGGGCTTGAGATATACCGGCCTGGCTTGTGCAGCTGTTGTATATTTGGCTGTAGCTGCCAGAGGATTTACAAATGTGCGGTAGAAATATATTGCAATGTAGTGCAAAGTATAATGTTTGACATACTTACCAATCATAAATCAATAAGTGCGTAACTCAACAGAGGAAACCATCATTATACATGTATTTATTTATACCATTAGCAGGTGTCATACAGTATTTGTATGACAAAAGTGACCCAAAACTATATTACCTGTCTAGTTTATGGAGAAAATGTCGCTGGAAAAAGTCAAACATCCTATTTCTATTGACTTGAATGGATCTCAGTTTATATTAATTACCTTAAGAACTCTTTTAATATATGTATAGGTTTGCTGTCATAAACATTATGCAAAAACTGTGTTATTACTTGTACAACATGACTACCAGTGCTGTACCTTAAGTTGATGATTTAATGTCAGTATGAAAAGCACTAGAATAACATACCACTAGGTACAGTTTACACAATACGAGGCAATTTCATGGCAGTGCAATTTGCTGTTGTACACAGGTTTTATTATTAAATAGAACTGAATGAAAATTTGTAGAGAAGATTTTTATTACATATAGTTATATTATAGGTAGCCTATTTTATCAGACCATAAATTGACCCCGAGTGAATTTTCTTTTATATTTTTCATAAAAAAACTCTGCAAAATCAGGTTTAGTGTTGTGAAGGTTGAAAGTGTGAAAGCTTTAACTTGTAGATCTCGGTGTGTGTAAGGCTTAATGTGTAAGTCTCTGTGTCTAGAGTGTGATAAGCTTAGAGTGTGTAAGGCTGTGTGTCAGTAAGTTTAAAGCGTAAGGCTGTGTGTGTAAAACTCTGTGTGTTGAATTTAAATCTGAAAGTGTGTAAAACTGTGTGTGTAAAACTTAATAGGCAAGACTGTGTGTGTAAGCTTAATAGGCAAGACTGTGTGTGTAAGCTTAATTGCATGACTTATGAGCAAGACAGTGTGTCAGTAAGCTTAAAGTGTGTAAAGCTTAATGTGTAAAACTCTTTGTGTAACTGTAAAATGTGTAGGGCTTAATGAGCAAGACTCAATGTGTAAGTTTGCCATATGGTATGAGGCAAGTGACCACACTGAATTGATTTTGAACGATAGATGAGAAGAGGTATCCCTGGAGTAGAGAGTATAACGCTCGAGAAGCTAACACAACAGTGATTCTATAATATCAACAGTTAATATCATGTTAGGTTAATATATGTATCATAAAACAGGTTACGATGTGTTACAATTGTGGGCATACAAAGAAAAAACATATTCCGGTATAAAAAAAAATCAAATAAAAAGACTTCACAATTGCACATGTAATTCAAAATTTGTTGATAGCTTTCCAAGTTTGCGTCAATGTTGTCTGCTTAGTTGTATCAACAATTACATAAATGTATATCTATGTTCAAAATACCAAACAGGATGTTTAATTATCTATTAGTCATGATGAAGATTATTACAACAAAAACAATAACAATCTAGTGCTTAGTAAAGACTATATGTTGTCAATCTACCTTTGATATTTCATCTAATGTAAACACATTTATATACTGTTATATAGCACAGCATAAATTAAGTTAGTATTGTATAATAGTGTAAGTATTGTATAATAGTGTAATCTGTTTAAACCGTCTGATCCACTAACCTGTATAAACCAGACCTTCATCACGGTACATTGATGTATAATCCACAAACCAGATTTGGATCAATCATATGCTTTTTTTATGCGAGCTGAACCTGTTTATTCCCAACTTTTTTATTTCCAATAAATACAGTAACAGCTCATCTACACCAGGTTTTCGTATTAGACAAATTTCACTCAACACATAACCATTGCATAATCTAGGACGCATTCCTTTTTACACAGCAGAAGCTTGGTTATACGAACAGATCTACAAAAAATAACCTTTTTTTCTGAAACCACTTGGTCTGGATTAGAGAGGTTCTGCTGTATCCAAACTCTGGTATCCTTTTATACCCAACAGTAATACATTGTATATGATACATTGTACAATGTAAGAAAATCTAGAAACATTTTTACCCTGCAATACATTTATCTCCAACTCTACAATTATCCTTGAACGCAATGTATTATTGTCATAAAAAGCTACTACAGATAGAAATATCACAAACAACTTTTTTTTTCAAAGATAGGAAGTGATCTTTTAGTATTAATATGTACAATTCATATATTTGGTAGGATTACAATTATTTAGCTTGGCACTCATACAAACACAAAAGTAATAACAACAAAAACAAAAAAACTTTTATATCTACATATAAATTGTAAAAAAGAACATTTCTCCATTAATCTTTTCACCCCTAGGTAACTTTAGTAGACTCTACCATCCATTTATCTGGACGAGTCCATTGTGGTCCACAGTGGTGAAAGGGTTAACGACCATCAGCAAGTTATCTCTCCCATTATTATGAAGTATTAGTTCAACATTCATCACTTTTTGAGTTCAACAAATTCTCTCTTTGGGCGTTTTGTTTGCAATAATTGAGACGGAGCCAATCTGTTCAGTTCATGCAGTATCTTGTAGCATACATTTCACCAATGCACTTGACTGTTTCCTACTCATCAAAGATACCAATGTACAAAACAATGTATTTCATACAAACAAGTTAACTCGAGGGAATTCATGTACCTTTGTCAGATTTAATTTTGTCATATATGAAATACCAGGGTAAAATAATCAGATTTAATCAATATTTTTGTAGTATTAGAGTAAAAGTCTCATTCCAATTATTGATACTGCCAGTATTAAGGTAACGGATACCAATTCATAAGTTGTTATCATGAAATTGAGGTTTTTTTACTTGGGGTATTCTACCTTCTCTATAAAGATCAACAAGAGTTTTTCTGGCTTAGAGTAACTTCCCCTGTCAAGTCTTCAGATGGCTTTGCTGCCCATAAATTCAATCATTGGATACTAATTCTGCTGCTATGATTCTATTATCACTGAACGACATCATCTGTAAGATGTAAGCTTTGTTGTAATGCAAAGGTCCAAAGTTTGACCCCTGCAATTTTTCTGTTTTTTGTTTTTTTTATTTCCATTTCAAACATTTAAACTTCAAACAATTATAATTTTGTAAAATGCATCGCAACATGTGATTTTTATGGAATGTTTCTTTAGGAAAAGACCTACACAGATTTTTCCCCATAAGTGACAATGGTGATGATTTAGGTATACCCTTTACCTGCACCTGTTTACTATCAGCAAACTTTAGCAGAACACAGCATTTGTTGTCCTCATTACCTTATCACCTACCTCCATTTAAAATCAATGGAGGAGAAAAGTAGGAAAATTCGTAAATCACAAGAAATTGATGTTTACACTTAATCAAGCTTATATTAATGGTATCGTGACTTACTGTGGAAAAATATTGAGATTTTAAGAATTGTTAACAAGCACTGTAGTTTAAACTCCATACAATGTAAAAAAAAAATTATCTTTGTACAAATTATATTAAGTTAATATATGCTATCTGCCTATAGAATGGTGATACTTTAGCTTTACATGGAAGGTTGATGGTCATGCAAATACGAGATAACAAATGAACTGAATTGGTTATACAGAGAAACTTTGGTAAATATCATCAGCACTTCGGTCTCGGTGTCCTACACATATACAGAGATAGGCATACACACACCACTATCATTCCATCATAGACATCATCCACAGATCCAATGTCTTTCAGTTCAAACACATTTTGCCATCAATGTCAAGGTCAAGGTCAAAAGTACAAGCAGGTTCAAGGTCATTGTTCACTTGTCTTTGTTTTTATCTTTGTCTTTGTCTGACTTCTTGAAGAGATTTTTTCGGAAAATTGAAGATGGTCTTCTCTCCTCTGGCTTTGCTGTTCCGTTGGATTCTTTGGAGCTCTTTTTATAGACTATTAAGAAGTTATACACATTGGGAAAAGACTGATCATCAATGTCCTTCTTTGTGGCGAAAAGTGATAACATATAGTTTCCAGGGACTGGGACATTCACAAAGAACCGAGTCTTATGTGGATCAACATCATCTTTCACCATCGATACCAGTTCATTCTTATCATCATCTGGCTCCTTCATGAACTGGAATGACAATGTGACTTTACTTGGTACAAACATATCTATGGTGCACTGGTTTGATTCTGAGCAATTTATCTTTGGTTCTTTGTGTGACAAAACCTTCAGGCCGAGCTCCTCAAACTGAGAAGTAGGTCCCCACTTCTCCCTCCTAGCGACATGTTTGGGTTGAACTCTAGGAAGATCAACTGGTTTGGATACCTTCACACAGTTGATGAGGAATTTGAAAGCATGTGACAAGGTGGCCGAATCACCAGCTTCCTTTGGTCGGGCATACACATCCAGACCGAACTGACCAGTCTGAGGGGGACTTACTCGGCAGGTCAATATATCACCTTCCACCGAAGAATGCACAAATGGGTCCAATACCTTACTTTCAAAAACATTTGCTTTCAGTTTGGCGACAAAGTGTAGAGGTCTAGGAATCTTGGCGCAGAGTTCAATCCCGTCTTCCACATTGATGATTCCTGCCTTTGGGTTGTCTGGAGAATCACCGAGTCCACTCTCTGAACTGCCACTGTCCGACAGCTTGTCGGATATGTCATTTAAAGAGGAAGATTCTGGAACAGACTTGCCAAGATGTTTTAACTGCTTCATTTGGATACCAAAATGTCTCTTTCCCTTCAGGGGGCCCCATTCCCCTGAGGCACAATCTGGGAGTGGATGCATCTTGCCAGACAATTCTGGACAGGCCACTTTGAATTTGCAAGCACATTTCAATCGGAATGGTGCTATACCGGAACCAGAATCTTCAGAATTACCAAATTTGTTGCTCTCTTCAATTTTATTTGCAAAGATTTCAAAGAAGTAATCTCCAGTTGTGGGAAGGTGTATACTGAACATGACTGTGTTGTGTATCATCGTCTGGAATACAAAACGTTCTAAGCTTGAACCCCGGTATTGTGCCTCCAGTCTTTTTTCCTTTTCAGCAAATCGCAACTGGTAATAGAACACCAGATCATTTTCTAAACTCTCTGGAATCTTCAGTTTGATGTCGCATCCACCTTTGGCTGATGCGTCTAGGACAGCTGTCATTCCGTGGTCGAAATGCATTCCAAAATGAAAGAAGACAGATCGTACAAATGGAAGTGCTTCAAATTCCTCCAGTGTAATTGGGTTTTCTAGCAGCTGCCATTCCAGTTCCTTGGACCAGAATTCCTGAATGAACTCATCTGGGTCAGTGAGGAAGTAGTGTTCGTCGTACTGGTAGCGGATCTGATCCTTAGAAGAAGTCTTGGCTTTGACCTTGTCTCTCTTCTTGTCCTTGTTCAACACCAGGTGCCTGTAAGATAGGACAAGGTCAATATAGGTGACGGTCAGCAAAGACAGAATAGTCATATATTGTACAGGTAAGCTTGCATGTACTTTGTATGTTATAGATACTGCTACATGATTATTATATCTCATTAAGATTGTTTCTAATGGGGTATCTTGAAACCCAATTTTAATGAAGATTGCAAAGTACATTTATTTGGCTGGTAAGATTCATGTATTTCTTTCCTATGAGATTATATTCTGAATATATTTAACAAAATGTCCTTTCAAGTGTAAAGCTCCTTCTGCAACATTTACATCACGCCCCAGTTACACTGTATGAGCCTCCAGTCTCTATTACATAAAGCCCAGACTGTTCCACACAGTACAACGTTTACCTCACGCCCCAGTTACATTGTATAAGCCTCCAGTCTCTATTATATAAAGCCTGTACTGTTCCACACAGTACAACATTTACCTCGCGCCCCAGTTACACTGTAAGCCTGCACTGTTCCACACAGTACAACATTTACCTCGCGCCCCAGTTACACTGTATGAGCCTCCAGTCTCCGTCTATCAGCACAGCGTTCCATGTGTTCTGGAAGGTGTTTGGTTTGATCTTCATCCCTGGCTCATACCCGACACTCTTGGAGTGACCTTTTATCTCAACACAATGGAGACCAGCGTAGCTGTGACACAAAACAGGTGCAGTATAAACGTTTTAATTCAGTAATAAAAATATTCCAATGGACCTTTGTCATGCAAATCCTGTATGACAATACAGAATCTAACAAAAAAAGTTTTACTTTGAGATGATATGTTAAGGACTCCTTTTATATGTATTTGAAAGTTTTTAAATCATTGCTCAGTTATTTTTATATATTCAGGGTAGTGTCATGAGTAAAAATCAATAAATTTGAAATCAAAATGTTTGGGATGAGAAAAGTACATACCCATGTTTTCACGTAAAAATTCTGTTCATAAAAATTCACACTTTAATGTACTCTGTTTTCACTACCTTCATAAAAGCTCATTATATGAGCATATAATGTGAAAATCAATTTTTGCCTTAGTCATCCATAAAAGATATCAAGCATTTATCCAATTTTCCAATTTACTGGACAGGAAAAAACTGTCAGCTACATTGCTATAAAACATTGAAATGTAAGACATGGCACGCCTGAGTTACCTGCACAATCTCATGAACAGTACATGGTAAGTCTCCGTGCCAAATTTGATGCCACGTAAAAGGCCCATGGGGTTGTCAGTACCCAGAATTTCTTCAAAGTCTATTATGTTGAGGTCCTTCACAGTCACCCACCGATAAAGAGCCCTGTGAGACAAACAATAAGTACAATATTAATCAAGACCTTCCTACCGTTAAGTAAAAGAATCAGTCAAGGAGATGGAGACACAACATCCCTTTTAAGTTGAAAATCTGATATAATTCAGAGCATGGACAAAGAATCTTGCTTATAGATGCTCATAGATGATTACATGTTTCAGCTTGCCTTTGAGGACTCGCACCACTAAATCAGCCAATCAGCAAGTGTTTCAAACGATTGTAAACCCTACCTAGAATCTGTTCCAGTTAAATACAGTGCTCCGAGTAAATGGGTAATTGTTGGAATATTTTACATTGAATGAAATCAGCAGCTATTGAACTTTAGAAACACATATAGTTTAAGTAGATTTTAATAAGTGATTCGGATGGATATGGGGTCAAAAGTCAGGGAGTGTTCCCGTCCCATTTCACCGGTTTGAGTTGTAAACTTACGGTTGTCAAAAGCATACGCCTGTAGCGCTCTTATATGCCATTAAACCCTTTGTCAGGTATGTATCTATGAATCTAGACAATTGTCACTAGTGTTGAGCTTCAAATATTAATGCTTTTAGCTCAAAAGCTTAGTAATAACATATAGGAAACGAAGACAGTAAGCTTGTAGGGTACTGAATAACAACAAACAAACCTGACTTTCTCCAGGTCTGTCATTACGTTTTCTATCAGTTGCTGTACCAACTCTGTGTATGTGAACTGTTCATTTTCTGCTACCTGAAATACGTAAAAGAAAAACATGAAACATTTTCAGGAAAGTCTGCATATACATTATACATTTGTATGGTAGATACTACTTGAAATATTTGAAAAACATGTACATGCCCCCACTCCCACTTGATGAAATTGAAGCTAAAGGCAAAGCCTAACCAAAGGAATGGAGCGAAAGGCAAAGCCTAACCAAAGGAATGGAGTGAAAGGCAAAGCCTAACTAAAGGAATGAAGTGAAAGGCAAAGCCTAACCAAAGAAATGGAGAGAAAGGAAAAGCCTAACCAAAGGAATGGAGCGAAAGGCAAAGCCTAACCAAAGGAATGGAGAGAAAGGCAAAGCCTGACTAAATGGAATGGAGTGAAAGGCAAAGCCTAACCAAAGAAATGGAGAGAAAGGCAAAGCCTAACTAAATGGAATGGAATGAAAGGCAAAGCCTAACCAAAGAAATGGAGTGAAAGGCAAAGCCTAACTAAATGGAATGGAGAGAAAGGCAAAGCCTAACCACAGAGTTGGAGAGAAAGGCAAAGCCTAACCACAGAAATGGAGTGAAAGGCAAAGCCTAACCAAAGAAATGGAGTGAAAGGCAAAGCCTTACTAAATGGAATGGAGTGAAAGGCAAAGCCTAACTAAATGGAATGGAATGAAAGGCAAAGCCTAACCAAAGAAATGGAGAGAAAGGCAAAGCCTAACCAAAGGAATAGAGCGAAAGGCAAAGCCTAACCAAAGAAATGGAGTGAAAGGCAAAGCCTAACCAAAGAAATGGAGAGAAAGGCAAAGCCTAACCAAAGAAATGGAGTGAAAGGAAAAGCCTAACCACAGAAATGGAGAGAAAGGCAAAGCCTAACCACAGAAATGGGAGAAAGACAAAGCCTAACCAAAAAATGGAAAGAAAGGCAAAGCCTAACCAAAGAAATGGAGTGAAAGGCAAAGCCTTACCAAAGAAATAGAGTGAAAGGCAAAGCCTAACCGAAGGAATGGAGTGAAAGGCAAAGCCTAGCCAAAGAAAAGGAGTGCAAGGCAAAGCCTAACCAAAGGAATGGAGTGAAAGGCAAAGCCTAACCGAAGGAATGGAGTGCAAGGCAAAGCCTAACCAAAGAAATAGAGTGAAAGGCAAAGCCTAACCGAAGGAATGGAGTGAAAGGCAAAGCCTAACCAAAGGAACGGAGCGAAAGGCAAAGCCTTACAATGCCAGATAGCCTACATGGAAATATTGATCATACCAGTAACAAAATGATATTTGTTCCAATGAAACAGCATCAAGTCCAAAAGCTTATTTAGGTCATCAAATGAAATCATTAAATTTCAAAATAAAATCATGCAGGTGGACTTTTAAAAAAGTTTGTTGAATGTTTCACCCTCTTAAAACATGTGGTCGTTGGATAGGGGAATATATATACTTTATTATATTTATGAAGAAAAATACCTTCACTTTAGATGGGTTGCGTTTGAAATTGGCTTAAAACGTTTAGGGTACACACTAGACAGTCAAAAACATAAGGCCAGGACAGAAATATTTGCAGGGCTAGTTATAAACAGGAGTTTTCTGATTATATTCAGGTTTTGGTTTACACAAGATAAACCCTAGATGTAAGAACACAATATACGATACCTTGATAACATCCTCATCCAGTTCGTCGAAGATTCCGACATCCTCGTACAGGTCCTTCTTGCGACAGGATGGAGGCTTGGGAGGGGGGAGATCTGTGGAAGGCAAGCCTAGAGCCTCGATCACCTCTTCCACAAGCTCTTCTTGTTCCTCTTTACCATTTACACCATTCTGTAACACAAATAGGATTTTGTTGATAACCACATACAGCATTTGAGTATAAGTAGGTCCAAAATAAGACTTATTTTACAGTAAATTTTATTGATTATGCTAATCTCAGATAAATTTTTAAACAAAGTTTTTTTTTATCATGACTTTTTAAGCATGACTTTGATGATTCCAGTTTCAGTTCATCGTGGTCACCCACTTCATCACCCATTTCATCGTGTTCACCCATTTCATCGTGTCCACACATTTCATCGTGTCCACACATTTCATCGTGTCCACCCATTTCATCGTGTTCACCCGTTTCATCGTGTCCACCCATTTCATCATGTTCACCCATTTCACATTGCAGGGACTTTCAGAAATAATATCTGCTAGTGAAATATCAAAAATTACTACAGAAATAGATATCTGAAAACTTCCATCACAGTGCAGATCCATTTACATTTATTTGCTTGTTACTATGTTGGCTAGAAAATTTTCCATCCAGCTGAAAGAAAAGTTTTGTGGGAACTATTTATGAACCTACTGTTTCCTGTGCGATCTCTTCCACAATCTCCTGTTTGATTTCCTCTTTTTTTGAAGCCAAAAACTCCAGCATCTGTTTGCTCTGTCGGGCCACCATAGTTGACGTGACTTTCTGTTCCTTCTCTCGAATTCTCATCGTCATGGACTCGCGCTTTTTGCTTCTCTTCTCGTTGATGATAACTTCCAGGTCTTTTCTCTGGTTTTCAAAGTGCAATGTCATTTGCTGGAAGAAAAAGTACTTTTTTTTGTAACCATACAGTTCAACTTAATGCAAAAGTGATTTGATAGAAAAAATATGAATTACACATGAAAATAAATATTAACTGTCACATCTGTGTAAAACTGCTGAAAAGGAAGAGAAGAAATGTACAATTCTTTTATTAAACAATTTTTATAACATACCTGCTAAATCACCTTACTAATATATAATATCATAATATTATAATATAATATTTCTTTGATGTGGCGTTATTAATTTAAAATTAATTGATTTTTCACGAGGATAAGACAAATCAAGCAACCTGTAGACTGCAAAGCTATAAATCTTCAACACCGACATTATGACCAACAAATGTGCCATATTTATTTTCTGTAACAAGCTGAGGAAGGATAGTCCTTAGAAAGGGGCATAAGTGGATATTTATATATTGGACTATTTTTCCTCTAGTAAAAAAGGGCTTCCTTCTTTATATGACCCTTATATGTACATGTGTATCTATATGTGTACATGTTATCATATGTTGATGACTGCGTATACACCGACCATTTAAGCATCCTCGATATCCAGGGGTTACGCTCACTTTCGTTCTCTGCACCCCTGGAATATGTCATAGCAAAATTGAAGGCACCTGGCTAGCTATTTGATTGGTGTCAGGTAAAAAATCCTGACCAATCAAAAGGCTGATGCTTGTTCTTTGAAGATTACAAAGGAGCGATGCCGACTTCAAAGCTAGAAAATTTTACCTTTATGTGACCGCGAGATACTTTTGATGTACATCAAAAGATCAAACAAACTAGTATTCTCGTCTCGTCCACAAGGTGGCGCACACTGAGCTTTTGATTTTGCTATGGCATATTCCAGGGGTGTATAGATCGAAAGTGAGCTTTTTACCGCTGGATATCGAGGATACCTATAAGTGGATGGCATGAAGGGGGTGGGCTTATTACCAGGCATGGGCTTATCACCGGTAAAATACGATAAAAATCACAATTTGTTTGCCCAGTCAATTAACTGATAAAACCCATATTCACCCAGCATTAATTTCGCCCTTCACATTTGCATAGTTTGTGTAGAGATGGGAGAAAATGAGTAAATCATTATGTAGGTATGTGGGATATTGATATTCCACATATGATAGACTCTATAAATGGTTGTATATGTAAAAGGAAGGAAGGCTTAATCATTACCAAAACATTTAGCCTCATTATCAGTGAAACAGGGTGAGTATTCAACATAAAATCTAAAAAATATCTGAATCTTTCTGAACAGTCTGTTAGAAGAAAATATCTTTTACAAAGACATAATGTAAATGTAGGCATATTAATTCCTTATTACAAGGAGAGTGGGTGTGTAGGTAGTGGGTCTCTGTCACAAAGACAGTAAGCATGTATGTATTTTGTTGTGTAAGAGATGTCGACTGATTTTACCTAAATGTATATAATCCAGTCATTCAACACTGAAAATGGCAGTTTAAATTTATTGGCCTAAATCTTACATAGAAATCCAGCACCTTGCTATATAAAACACACAAGGCTGAAAATAGATGCAGACAAAGTAAGATCTCGTATTGTAACCTGTTTTCAAAAGTAATGATAAAATCCCCCAAAGCACAACTCTATCAGTAAACACAATCTCGGCAAACTAACTCAAGCCAATACAACATCATTTCAAAATTGTTTAGCCTCCATATGTTCAAGGGCTTTCAACCACTTCATACAATCTCACATGAGATTCTATAACTGCACAAACTTTAATCCATTGACCACATGTGTCAATATGACACATACAACTTTATATTAATGACTTTATTCAGAGATATTTGAACAGCATTATAAAACATTTCCATTAACTATAATCAATATCAAATAAAAATTTAATAACATGCGTAACAACTGATCTCTATATGGAACTTTCTAAAAATCTTAGGAAATATGAATATATATGTAATCACATTTATATTACAAGAGGCCCAGAGGGCCTGTATCGCTCACCTGGATATCTAAGCAATCATCGCAAAATATTCTCCAAATGAGATCCAAGGGAATATGCCAGACCACAAGGCAAATCCTTTTAGCATATCTGTATTAGATTTTTCATGCCCAGCAATTTTATGTATGGTTATGGGGTGGGGATCTCAACTGTTTCCAAGCTGTGACTCAGAAACTAGGTCCCTAGGGTTGTGGCCAGACCCCAGGATCAATTCTAATATCATGACTGCATTTGTCTCTTTTTGCCCAGCATTTGTTTATATAGTTTTGGGGTGGGGATCTCAACCGTTTCAAAGTTATGACCCAGGGGTTAAGTCTGCAAGGGGGGGGCAGTCCCTGTGGTCAATTCTAATATCATGACTGCATTCGTCTCTTTATGCCCAACAATTGTATATATAGTTTTGGGGTGGGGATCTTAACCATTTCAAAGTTATGACCCAGGGGTTAAGTCTCCAAGGGTGGGGCAGTCCCCAAGGCCATCCTGGAAGCATATGTGCATTCATCTCTTTATACTCAGCAATTGTATGATCTGTCAATCATTTCAGAGTTATCTACCCTACCTGATTACAAGATGTTACATCCATGCCAACATCACGGTTGTATAACTCCCATCTCTCATTAGTCATGGCTATATATAGTATTCTAACTTACAGCTCTGCTAGCTTTCAGATCATCGGAATTTGTAACCTTCAGGAAGCTAAATATAGAATCTTCCTAAATTAAGAATGATCTCTGTATTTCCATACCTGCGGTGTTTGAATATGTACGCATTTCTACCTGTGTAATGCATGAATGCTCAATTAAAAGACGTTTCTCTAAGGTAAACAACGCCTTGTCCACAGGAACAACATGACCGTATTTGATTGCAAATAGTCCCCTGCTGGCAAATAATCTCCCTCCTCACTTTAATTAGTGTCTTCATGTAATAATTTCTATTCTGGATAAGGCCACATTAGAGGTCCCAGAAAATATTTTCATAATTTTGAAGAAAAAAAATGAGATGTTCGCAATATAATCGATCATGGGTGTGTTGCTGGTCAGATACTGTATGAATAGTTAAGAAGTAAGTCTTGTTTGGCCCATTTTCCATGTCCCTGTGTTCTGTTGTGTTTATCTATACATGTATACTTAACAGGATGGAGTAAATTCTAGCTGCCATACCAGTTAACAGTCCAAACTGTGTTTTTTTATCAAGGTTACCCCATGTTTTTGGTTGTGAAGAGTTTCAATATTGATACTCAGGAATTGAATTCTGAAAAATAAACCTGTAATAACTTTGTCTTTGGGATGGATATCAAGTTTTTTCTCACGTTAGAATGTCTGCACCTGGGAGTGAGGTAGCCAGGACGTGACATCAATTCAATGATCTCATTAATAGTCTGCCTGAAGATGATGTTGCTTTTGTCTAAGTTCAAGTAGTAACCAATGATAGTACATGTACATATGATACCACAGTAAGATCAATATCTACAGTACTGTTACAAACAGTGAAACTTTATAATAGCTACATCCTACTGTACACCTCCATTTTCTATCACCAGTAAAATTTGTCTTAACCCAGTGTTTATTTCACCTTTTACATACTATTACTATATATGGTATGCTGTATTTCACCTCTTACATACTATTACTATATATGGAATGCTGTATTTCACCTTTTACATACTATCACTATATATGGTATGCTGTATTTCCCCTTTTACATTCTATTACTATATATGGTATGCTGTCTTTCACCTTTTACATACTATCACTATATATGGTATGCTGTATTTCCCCTTTTACATTCTATTACTATATATGGTATGCTGTCTTTCACCTTTTACATACTATCACTATATATGGTATGCTGTATTTCACCTTTTACATACTATTACTATATATGGTATGCTGTTTTGGCCATTATGTTTACCATGTTATCATTATAGAGGGCAAAACAATTAAGCTCAAGTCAAAACTGCAGTTAAATGTCCTGCCATACAGTAATTAAACGGGAGTAATAGAATGGGTGGGGAGGGAAGTTGTCTTAAATGAGATATTTAAAAAACAAAATTAATTACTAAACCCCCAAATGAATACTATATATATATTGAATTTTATAATTTGTTTTCTTAATTTATATATTATTGATTTACGATATCCTTTTGTTGATCTTTAGACGATTCCAATAGATAAATTTAATTTCCCTCCACGAGTGTTTGTGTATCCAGCCAGCTAGCTTGGTCATCAATACTGAATGAGAAACCCTTCATTAGCAATGATGGAGCCACACTGACTATCGGGAGTTATGTAGTCATGTCCGTGATCTTTTGGGGATGAGCCGTGATGAGCCAATGTCAGTTTACTTGCCAAAAGCTGCTGAATCAGGCCCCCAACAAGAGACTACCTGTGTAAATTAATTTTCATTTGTACAATGGATGGGTTTAATTGAGGAGGTGAGAGTAGGTTCAGGCTTGCTATCTGCTCTTGCAATTTTTTACATTTCAAAATTTGATTTTTTTTCACATTATTGCAAGAAAATTAACTAAACAGTTTATCATTGACTTGGTACCTCAACGATGAAAATTTCAAGGAAAGGAGGCCATCTCAAAATACACAAAAAATGTATTCAACAAGAAAAGTTAACCAGAATCGGTGCCATGGCTTCCCTTCGTTGGTATGACCCCTACCCCCATTCCCATACCTTAAAATTGTGGATCAGGCCCTGAAAGTTACTTATCTTGAATTGCCCTTGATCTCCTCTAGATGAGTTTGTGTACTCTGCTTCAGACTAAATATGATATTTTACATTTTAATTTAGACATTTGTGTGGTAGAATAAATAAACAACTGCAAAAATCTTGTAAACTCACACTCCTGGTCATATTCCACTCACTCCACTCCCACTACCGATTAGATAACCACAAAGTGCTTTACTAGGAAAACAGGACATTGATTTTAACAGTCAGGGGAGTACTTGTACAGACAGCCGGGGATTATTCATTTCCAGGCAGATTAAGATCAGAGTTTGTTTTAATTTCCTGATTTTCTGGCACATGTAAGAATTAAATGATCAAACATGTATTTACATGGCCATTACATCACAGTTTACAGAACTTGTTTGTGGGTGATTATAAAGGATTGTTTATATCCTGCTCAATGTAAATATCATGTTCAATTACCTGTCAAAAATATTTTGTAAATGTGCAAATACAGTGTTCTTTGTTCCATTTGTAAAAACGATAAATATGAACTAATCTAGTTACTGTATCAGCAGTTATCTTAGCACTGCTCCACTTGCATTGCTATGTGAAACCAAACATGTAGTCAGTCCTGCTCACATGACCACCTCTATAATAGGACACCACCTGTGTTAAGATACCACTTTTAATGTTCCCTGTAATTGTTGTAGTGATTTCATGGTGAAAATAACCTGTATTAACTCATTCACCCCTGAAATCTGATAATGAACTATTCCAACCTTTGAATTGGAAGAGTTCAAATGTGTCTTTAAGGGTTAATGAGTTAGGAAACCACCTGCATTAAGAGACCACTTTTCAGACTTCTAAAGGGTGATTCAATATGTTGTTTATATCAAAAGTACAATAAAAGTTAATAAAGAAGCATATGTTCCATTTCCCAATTATATATGACCTTGCACCAATGGCTTCAAGGTCAAGGTTATGACATTTTAGTTGGATACTTTTTTTTTTATATAAAATTTACCTTTTTTTCACTGTCTTTGATTTTCTTTTTCTTCTTGTCCATTTCACGTTCAAATTTCTCCGTAAGATCCTTAAGCTTGACTTGCCACTCCATATTGAGTTCGTCTGAGATCTTGCGTATCTCTTGGCGACGGTTCTGGGTGATCTGCTCCAGTAGCTCATCTTCTTCCTTACGATGTTCCTCCTCCAGTCGCTTCTGGGCATGCAGCAACACATCCTTACGCTTCTTGTACTGAAATACAGGTAAATGACAATGAAATATACAGGTAAATGACAATGAAATAAACAAGTATCTACAAAATCCAGGTAAATATTTATTTAATTTTCAGTTTTAGTTACCAACTGCAATATAGCTGTTGACTTTTGACAGTCAATAAGCAACACATGTGTATTTATATGAAAGCTATGATAATTAATAAGGAGAGATTGGACAAGGTCCCTACTTCCCTTGCCTCTTGGTCTCCTTCCCTCCCAACTCTTGGATTCCCATCTTACTCTCCATGCTCCCAGTCTGCAGACTCTTAATTAAGTAGCTTACACCTCAACACATCACACAAAAGTATACTGGGCCAAAACTTCATCTGTAACCCCCATAATCAACATATAACCCACCTCCCCAGCCTTCCCCACCCCCGATCCTACCCTAGGCCTTCTACACCCAAAGTGCATGTTGGGAGTAGGGGGGAGGGGGCGGGATCTTCATGGTATATTATGAACAGGTACAATTGATTAGGTATGTAAAGCTGGTGCAAACTGAACCAAATAACCCGGGAATTATATGACACACATATATACAGGCATGCTGTGCAGGTATTTACGTGTGTATATATGACTATAGGTATTTTGTAAAGGTATGTGCCATTGTATTAGGAAACTTGTACTCCAAGACCAGGGCTCATAATCTACAATAAACCCCTACAAACATGCACGGTCATCTCTATATAACAGACTGACCCTGGGAAATGCAAGACAAAACCTAATTAAGCAGATGATATTATAGATATTGATGGGGCACTCTATGGGGTAGTACGTACTGCATGTTGAAAATGAAAACCAATATTTTGTATACAAAAATACACAAAATAGTTACCTAACCCATTGTTCCTTAACTAAAAAATATCAAATTGAAACTATACAGTGTTTTTCAAAAAGTTTATCGAACCTGTTGTTGACATTTTATGCAGTCTCGTAAACACTATGTTTTGACAAGTACAAAAAGTACCATGGCTGCCATCATAGATTTGTATGATTGCCAACAGCCTACACAATAGCCGAATAAACAATCACAACACTGACATACAGGGCAGAAGAAGACTACCATATATGTCTTAATTCTCAGGTTCCTGTGATTTGTGTCATTTAGTAGGCAAACAAGGTTAACAGTGTTTTAAATTAATGGTGTAAAATCTACATCTGTAATTTTGAAATTGACATATAGCCCAACTTGGTCATTTTTTTTAAAAAAATATTTTAAATTATAAAGGCAAACCTTGAATTACTGTATGCAAATATGGTTCCATTGAAAATTACGAGAGAAAAGAGCAAGACGTTTTTCCTTGGATATATCTGGAACTTTTATATCTGTGAGAAAACATGCTGTGTTAATTCTATACACCTGCACCACTGCATTTAATTATTATTGAGAATTGAATTTCAAGCGTAATTGTCAAAACTCAATAAACTAATATAGATATAAAAGAAGAAAACATTTTAACGATGAAAAAACTATTCAATGCTATACAGTAGAAAATTCATGTGATTCTTCAACTGTTTGGGTGCCTTACTTGAGTGGGAATAAAGAATAAAGTACCCCCTTTGATTTTATGAACTGACCTCTACCTCTGTCAGACAAATGCTCATTGTAAAATTTAACTTCACGATTTAATAAACAGAATAGACTTGTCCTTGTATACATATAAATAAATCGTTTAACCTGTTGAATATAATTTGTGTACGATTCCCTGTCTAAAACACTCTAGTTGTGCCTTTGTACAAGACATTCAGCTAAGTTAGATAGGAAAGACATGTAGACAAGCCGAGTTAGAGGTGTATAAAGACATGAAGACAGGCCTATAGTTAGAGGTGTAAAGACAGTAGACAAGCCAAGTTAGAGGCGTAAAGACACAAAGACAAGCCGAGTTAGAGGTGTAAAGACACAAAGACAAGCCAAGATAGAGGTATAAAGACATGTAGACAAGCCAAGTTAGAGGTGTAAAGACACATAGACAAGCCGAGTTAGAGGTGTAAAGACACGTAGACAAGCTGAGTTAGAGGCATAAAGACACGTAGACCAGGCTGAGTTAGAAGCATAAAGACACGTAGACAAGCTGAGTTAGAGGTATAAAGACACGTAGACAAGCTGAGTTAGAGGCCTAAAGACACATAGACAAGCCAAGTTAGAGGTGTAAATACACATAGACAAGCTGAGTTAGAGGTGTAAATACACATAGACAAGCTGAGTTAGAGGCATAAAGACACGTAGACAAGCTGAGTTAGAGGTGTAAAGACACGTAGACAAGCCTAGATAGAGGTGTAAAGACACATAGACAAGCCTAGATAGAGGTGTAAAAACACATAGTGCTCTTTAGTGCTCTCTAAATGCTTTTAGTGGCTATATCTAGCTTTTAGCTTTTAACTGTCTAAGCATTTTTAAGACATTATGCCACTGCAAGTAGTGTAGCAATTCAAGCAGCCCACGATCCAGTTTTTAGAAATCTTATACTAATGTAAATAACTTTTAAAATCTCCAGACTCCGAGTACCGTGTACATGTGCATGTGGTGAGGGACATTGTTCCTGTTTTATTGGATACATATCGTGAATTTTAATGGACCAACCCAAATAGTGGTTTTTATGACTTTTTAATCCATATATGATATACCAATCACTCTCCAGGATCCCTGGACAGCTCCTATACGAAAGGAGGACAAGACACTACAACAAGACATAGACAAGCCTAGATAGAGGTGTAAAGACACATAGACAAGCCTAGATAGAGGTGTAAAGACACATAGACAAGCCTAGATAGAGGTGTAAAGACACGTAGACAAGCTGAGTTAGAGGTGTAAAGACACATAGACAAGCCAAGTTAGAGGTGTAAAGACACGTAGACAAGCTGAGTTAGAGGTGTAAAGACACATAGACAAGTCTAGATAGAGATGTAAAGACAGTATATCAATCTGAGGTCCATGAGGGTTCGAATCCCGGTCCAGCCCAACTGAATTTTTACACACAGAACACTCATGTTGATTATATTTTGTTTATTTCACCTCTATTATTTTTCATAAAAGTCCAACAAGGTATGTTTTTTTCATAAATTATTTTTTCAAAGCTAATATCATGCCGAAGAAATAAGTTTTCAGTGCTTAGTTAGATCAATCTAATAAACCCAATGTTGTTTTGTGTTGTGACCCCTGGTTTTGGTTTATAGAATTTGTTGCCATGGGAATCAAACCAATGACCTTGTGTCTATAGAACGGACACTCAATCTTTACCTCATATGTTTGTAATCATGTGAATGGAAATATGTTGACACTGCCAAAACATTGCATTTCCATTTGAAGAGCTTCTACAAGGAGGTGGACTGAATTCAGGGTTACAATGTAAAAAGGTGAAAATCAGAAATGTGGCCAAAATAATTTAGAATGACTGAATATTAAATTTAGTGAAACTTCTGACTATGAATTCATACAATGAAAATTAAATTGAACATAATTAAATTGCAATAGCTATTGACAGGTATGTCAACAGTGGACTGATATCCCCACTTCTAGCTGAAACACCTTTTGTGTAGCAGAAATAGGTCAGCTATTCCATTGTCCAAATACTTGAAGTGATTGGTCAAATAGCAATTACAATACTCCAAATATTGGTCAATATTCAAGTACAAGTTAGTCTACATGGGTGAAACATCAGTACATTCCAATCTATTTATAGACACAACCTTACTGGTATCCCTGGTGATGTCAATACAAATCCAGAAATCAGTCTACACCTATACCTGTCTGGAGCTAGTCAATGGCTTGTGACTTCAGAAAAACCTGCCTTTGGAGACAACGATGAACATGTGTGCTTATAATTTGTAACTTCAGTCAATACTGACTAAGGGCCACCTGTGTGCTTGCAACTTCAGTCAAACCTGCCTTTGAGACAACCTGTGTGCTTATAACTTATTTCATTCAAACCTGCCTAAGCGACCACTTATGGTCTTGTAACTTCTGGAAACCTGCGTTTCAGATGACCTGTTTATAACTACTGTAACACGTCCTAAAAGCCGCAAGTACATAGTGACCAGTTTGACTGACCAGAGGAAAGCTGGCCAAAGGACAGGCACTTAAGTGACAAAAGGACAGAGAACTCGAGGAGGGGGACTGACAGGCTACCTACTCATGATCACTCTATCAAAGATATGAAAGGTGTTTCATACTTCTAAATATGGTCAGGCTCTCTTTTGATATCTTTCGCTGGTATCCCTTTTTTCGTATGTATATTTTTACGACAAACAGACTTTTCTGTTGACAGTTACCAGAGGGCAATCATGAGAACGTGTATCATTCTGTCAAGTGACACAAAACTTTACGTGTCTGGCCCCAACAACAGGGACACGAGAATTTGTTTCGGTCGGTATTTTCACCTATCCTGATCTATGAAGAGTAATATTAGAGTGGTTAAAAACATCTATTGGTAAACAATCCAATTCACCAAGTGTTGATCTAAACCCTTAACACGTCTAAATAAAACTCTACACACATATGATCGTGACAGGTCCAAATATACATATGGTAACAAAGTCTCGGGTCCCTGTGGTCCCCAACACGTGGGAACGGAAAAACCCCCAAAAAACAAATATTCAGCCTGCTTCAATATCCTCAAGCTCTTGAATGGGTCACACTCGGAAAACAAACCCCACGTCTAATAAACCTGTAGAAGTATAAGGACATTTTTTTAATTTTGTGACTTGTCGGCCACTGTCATTCCCTCGCCCACCCTCTCATGGAATTCAGGAGCTAAGCAATCACGTCTGAAGTGTGTACGGTCGTTTGAAATTTGTTGGTGAATTCTTGACAAGATGGCCGTTACACGGGTATAGATACCATTCCTGGATGATTCAAATATTGTCTTGAACATGCATATACAAAAAGTCCTAATGGTAAAATAGCAGATATTTCAGCGAGTCAGGGCGACCCCTGAACAACTATCGAAATGTCTAGGTCTTGTAACGAGGCAGGTACCGACCCTGAAATGTTAATCCTTGACAAGGTCGCGTGCCAATCATCATGAAAGATGCCGATGAAATTCCTCGGAAGATGTGCAGCATGCATTAGGGACTGTTCTGGTAATGCTAGTGTTTCTAGGCGGAAAGGGTCGGCGGGTTCTGCCAGTCAGATTAATGAAGAATTAAACCACGATTTTACCCAATTGGTATGTAGAGAAATATGGCTTTGGCTTAGATAGCTTGGGAAAAACCAAATGAAGCCAAAGGTTAACCCTTGTTGGTTTAACAAACATTGTTAGCCAGGGGAATAACCGTTTAGCAGTTCGACAAACAGCATTTCCTTGGTATCGTAGATATTCAGCCACGAACTCTTCAGAATTATGAATATAAAACTGTGTTTGATAGAAAAAAGTCTCCAGAAGAGAAACTGATTTCCTCTTTTTAGGCGAACTGATTTGATATGGAATTTGAAATGAACATGCAAATGACACTGGCATTTGCTTATTAGGTCCCTTTCAAATTATCGTAATAGAAAATCCGATTGATTCATTGCGCTATAGTGCAATATTCTTTGATTTTTTTTTTAACTGAAAACTTATGATGCTGTAGATCTGTACGCGAGACAACGGGATTTCCGATGGTCGTCTCACACGTTTTTATGTCGGCATGCTTGTACCTTTCGACAACAAAGAACTGGTCTGAAATAGGTACATGACTTTGCTGAATTTTCATTATAGACCCTAATGCATAAACATGTCAGCGTGATCCTGTCGACACAGTAGTATTAGTAGAATTCAGCGAAAGCATTAAACATGAAATTCTCGGTCTGTGTATTATGCAACATATTGAAATGGTTTATTCAACGTTCCACTCGGTGACTTATCGATTACCGTTGTGGCAGGGATCAATGGCCCGATCGATATACAGGCTGCTGATGGCGATCTTGTGTCACGCTGATCAGGCGAAGATCAAACCAATTTAGCCAGCATGTGGCACCGAATCGTTTGATACATACCTATCCAAGCCGGTGTTCATCAATAGAAACATTTTGTTCAACTTTGATTAATACAGTAACACGCATTTCCATGCAGTGATCTGCAACAGCTTAGCCGCCCATTCCAGCTATTACCATAGTGACACATTCTGAACTAAATATCTGCCAAAATAGCTCCCTATCCTGCTATCCAGGTCACCGGGACCTGATAATTTGTTACATCTATATTTGGACATAAACTAAGGGTTTCAGAGTAATTTACATGTTTCATGGGTTTAGATGACTTTCCGTAAAACACCCGCAATGATTATAATCATTGGGGTGTCATTTTTACCATTATAATCATTGGGGTGTCATTTTTACCGACACTCGATCTAAACCCCTAAAACATTTAAAATTACTCTGAACACCTAGCTTAGTTTCTAAAGTCCAAATATAGCTGTGACAAATTCTCAGGTCCCTGTGATTCAGGTTTCCTTGAAACTAGTTACCATGCATCTATCTGCCAAAATAGATATCCACCCTCGTATTCACACTATTTATCCACAGGTTTCGAAGTAGCGGGTTTACTTTTAAGTAACATTCTCGCAATTAGCTATAAGGTCATAGAAAACCTGGTGCCTAAGGGAGACAACTCTGAAAAGTAGGAAAGTAAGAAAAGAAAAGACAGATACGAAAGGTTGTGATGGGGGCAGCACATCTACTTTGGTTTCTTGAATGTATCTTTAGCAAAAGACACAAAAGAAAAAGAAAGCCCTGATTCTGCCCGGGGGAGGGTTCCTCATTGGTCGCCCTTAATATCATACAGGGGTATTCTTTCACCGATATGTAGAACCTACCGTTCTGTCTTAACTAGCTAGGCTATTGTTTCAAGACTAGTAGTCATGTGCAATTCTGTGCTCATGATGCTCAAGAACAGGCAGCCCACACCGCCTACCTTTTTGGAAGAGGAGACAGATTTACATGAACAAACGTTTCATTATCTATATATTTCTTTTTGATTAGCTATTACATAACGAACAAAAAACCTATGCACAAGTGACAGATGACAAGGTTCTTTTTTGCATTGCCACGTGACCTATACACACCATTGACATACTAATCACCGGACCGTATACCGCAACGGGGTTTCCAGCCCGGAATGTTGATTGACAGTTGTATCGTTACCTCAGATAGATTGTCAGTTGGGTCACAGGTTACAAAAAAACCAACACATACTTTATAACCTGTCCTTAAACTGCTTTCTTTTTTGAAGCATTTAATTGAAACTGGCTGTCTGATGTCTCAAGTTTTATCGATCGTTTCGCCGAGGCCCCTGTGTTAAGTGAAATGTAACGGTGCATTAATTGTCACGTTTCATCGTAGTAACGAATGGATTTTTTATCAGCTATACTCAATAACAACATGTTTATGAATATGACGCAGTTTTGAAAGAAACATTCGATGTTTTGTTAAACTATGAATATTTTGATTTACGTTCACAAACACGACAAAAAGTAGGTGTGTGTGGGGGGGGGGGGGGGGGGGGGGGGGCGTTTAGAAACTTTCAGCTGACATTATAAGCTGAGAACCATCAACAAGCTATAGAAACATAATTTTCTACACCGAGACATTCCCTTATGAACAGGAAGTTGATAATTCCTACATCGAGACATCCCCTGATGATCTGGCAGTCGATATTTCCCACACCAAGACATCCGCTGAGGAACAGGAAGTCGATATTTCCCACACCAAGACACCCGATGATGAACGGGAAGTCGATATTTCCCACACCAAGACATCCGCTGATGAACAGGAATCGATATTTCCCACATCAAGACATCTGATGATGAACGGGAAGTCGATATTTTCCACACCAAGACATCTGATGATGAACAGGAAGTCGATATTTCCCACACCAAGACATCTGATGATGAGCAGGAATCGATATTTCCTACACCAAGACATCCGCTAATGAACGGGAAGTTTATATTTCCCACACCAAGACATCTGATGATGAACAGGATTGGATATTTCCCACACCAAGACATCCGCTGATGAACAGGAATCGATATTTCTCACACCAAGAGATGACCGTCCCAATATTTACCTGTTTACAATAGCCACCAATTCTATGGTAGTCGGTTTATCAAGCGCCTCAATCATATACTAGCAAGTCTATGTAAACTTGCTTCAAATAATGAATCATAATAATATCCAAAGAATTGGTTTATATTTTCATCTAGGACCGTAAGTTTTCTAAAATATCTCAAAACAATATAATCATAAATCTCTTCTGGTAAAAGAAGTTCATTACACTAACTTTGGATTTAGACGGTAGTATTTAGATTGTTATATGATTTAGAAACTGACTGAATATAATGAAATAACAAGTAAACGTTAAGTTACTCTAAGGAAGTTTTGACTTTATAGGAGAAAATCTGCTAAGTTGTTAAAAACGAAGCATTTTTTTTGCAAGAATCTTTCAATGATATTAAGTTAATTTTAGCTTCTCAGATTAAGAATTATAGTTTTCTTTTAGAATCCAGAGCTTACATCTAAGTCTTTTCTGTAAAACCAATAGAACTGGCCAGTATATTCCGATTCAGAAATTATTGTACAGTAAATCCTCTCCGTACTGCCACCAGTTGTCCAGAGAAATTCGGCGCTATAAAGCGGGTAGACGATAAATTGAGGGAAATCGAAATCGAAGTCATTCGTAAGAAAAAAAGACAAAGGGACATTGACAGATCTTGGCGGTAACCGAGGTGGCAAATGAAAAGAGGGGCATTATATCGATGGTTTGCTGATTACTTTTTCTGTTTATTTACATACATAATCTTACTACAGTGATGCAGCCAGTTTGTGTGTCATGAGTTGTATTTCACACTATAAGAATTATAATACAATATATCATAATACATTAATACTCTGTAGCCAAAATAAAACCTCGTGAAATACATTTATACATGCAATGCACTGATGCAACGCGAGACGACAGATTAACACGTGTGTGGTTTGTCTATTATCACGTTGCCAACGAATTGCCGTATAAATGTGAGCGTGCAGATAAATAGAATGGACTTTAAATTGTATTTATTTATTTCCCGTCAGTGTAATTGTATGTCAAATAACACATAACTCGGTACCTGGATAAAAAGTAAACTGAATAAGGTTTAAACTTGCCAAACTGGTTCGTGAAGTTGAAAAGATGAGCAAGTGAAGGTCAAATATCCTGAAACTCATCAGGCTTTTATATACTGATATCCCGGTGACGTTTCTCACCAACGCCCACAACATTGTAAGCAAGCCGAAACGCCTACATGTACTGGTAAAATATTACCTAGTGCAATACCCAAGCTCTTCCCGAAATTCGTAAATTATTCATCGACCAATGGACTTAAATACACATTGTCAATACTTATATACCTCCTAGAATATTTGTGTTAAGAAATCAGCACTTTTTCCAAAGTGCGCAGTGTGCTTAACATATGCAGCTGCTTAGAGACCGTAACATTAAAAAATAAGTCGAAATGTTGCACTATCAAACACTTTATAGTAATCCGATGGGCGTCTAGATTGTGTTATTTCCAAATTTGGATCGGGACCAAGAATTTGCAATTTTAATCACATCCGCAATCAGACTGCTTTTAACACGCTAGCTGGTTAACCGAGTCCCTTATCAGCAAGTTGGTTCAAGGTTTATCGGCCGATCTAACATTTTTGAACATAACATTGAAATGAAATGAATCCGAGACGAAATTCAGTTTGGTATAACCGGAAGTGTATGAAGACTGACGGAAGTAAAATTGGTTACTTTATAATACCGTGAATGAATATATACATGTAACTGTGTAACTGTGTAACAGTGTAACTGCTAAAAATGTATGTAGATTTGCGGAAGTATAAATAAGCTCAGGTGTAACAATAAGAATTTATTTACGTTATAGTGTATAACAACCGGATATGAATGTATGTTACTGCAAAACAACCGGAAATATATCTTTTATACTGTATAACAGCCGGAAACTTATGAATACTACTGAATAGCAACCAGAAATAATAAATACTACTGTATAGCAACCAGAAATATATAAATACTACTGTATAGCAACCAGAAATGTATGAATACTACTGTATAGCAACCAGAAATGTTTGAATACTACTGTATAGCAACCAGAAATATATAAATACTACTGTATAACAACCGGAAATGTATAAATACTACTGTATAGCAACCAGAAATATATAAATACTACTGTTTAGCAAACGGAAATGTATAAATACTACTGTTTAGCAACCTGAAATGTATAAATACTACTGTTTAGCAACCGGAAATGTATAAATATTACTGTATAGCAACCAGAAATATATAAATACTACTGTATAGCAACCAGAAATGTATGAATACTACTGTATAGCAACCAGAAATGTGTGAATACTACTGTATAGCAACCAGAAATGTATGAATACTAATGTATAGCAACCAGAAATGTATAAATACTACTGTATAGCAACCAGAAATGTATGAATACTAATGTATAGCAACCAGAAATGTATAAATACTACTGTATAGCAACCAGAAATGTATGAATACTAATGTATAGCAACCAGAAATGTATAAATACTACTGTATAGCAACCAGAAATGTATGAATACTAATGTATAGCAACCAGAAATGTATAAATACTACTGTATAGCAACCAGAAATGTATGAATACTAATGTATAGCAACCGGAAATGTATAAATACTACTGTATAGCAACCAGAAATGTATGAATACTAATGTATAGCAACCAGAAATGTATAAATACTACTGTATAGCAACCAGAAATGTATGAATACTACTGTATAGCAACCAGAAATGTATGAATACTACTGTATGGCAACCAGAAATGTATAAATACTACTGTTTAGCAACCAGTAATGTATGAAAGCTATTGTATTACAACCGGAAAGGTATTTATGCTACTGTATAACAACCGGAAATGTATGTTTGATACTGTATGACAACCGGAAATGCATAAATACTACTGTATAGCAACCAGAAATGCATGTAGGCGACTGTATAGCAACCGGAAATGTATGAAATGTATGTGGGTTACTGTATAAAATGTAGTAGAGCAATATATACACTAATCTTGGAGCTGACCTTTTGTTTTAACCACGATCAAGCAAATATCTTCTTTTGTTGCAGACCAAGAACAAATTTCCTTTCCATTACTTTCAATACAGATTTGCAAAGTTAATCAAGACATGGATAATATGTGGATTGTATGTATACTTAGTTACAGTTTCCGGTATTTGTACAGGGGTCCTCAGAACAAGAAATTTCTTTACTTTCCGTTATATTAAACATCTTGTATCCTTCATGTCTACGTGGTTTTATAATTAAAAAGTGACCAACATGACTTGAAAGCCGCCGCTTATTCACATGACTTGTTGTGCTATGCGCTTTTGTTAATAGTTTCACAAGACATTCTATACATAAAGTAATAAATACAAGGTCTACAAATTGCCTCGTATCCTATAGATATCGACGCAAGGTAAGGTCATACTCGGTAAGGCGTAAATAGGGTAGAACGAGAAAAGGGAAGTGCTCGGCTCTTTATGATTGGTCCAGCACTAGATATTTTGATGTCTCTTGTGCGCTTTATTCAGATAAGGACACAGATGAGAACTTCAATATGTAATAGAGTATTTTGTTCCGTAATCAATAAAACACATTACGTTGACATATGTATCGCTTTCTCTGTTAATTATACAGTGTTGTTCCTAACAATGAATTATTCATATTGTCACCGGAGGTATGTAGGGCTTCATTGTTGTGAAGGTCGTTTCGGGACATTTATGGGGATAAAATTAACGTTGAGTGCCACGACTACTTGCTTTCACGGGTACTAGCTTCGTTTGTCAATACACCTATAATATTATATTATGGGGTGTATTGACCGTCGAGGCAAGCACCTGTGATACATTCTTGTCAGGCTGTAGAAATCGATAAGTGCAATCGATCAAAAACCAAGTATTTCATCGTCGATTTATACTAAAGTTTCATGTGAAATACCACCAAACACTCAATCCTCATTACTTCAGCATCTTTAATACCGAATTACTATATTTGTAGCAGACTGGATAAGACTGCGGAGACAGGGGTTTGTATCAATAACACGTAAGCCACAGCACCTGGTGCCAGGACTCGAACATATCAATACATATTTCTGCTCAAACAGTTGGCTTTTAAACCCTCCTGTCATGCATTTAATATACAGCGACGAGAAGTAAAACTAGCTATCGGGATCGTCACAAATTTCCAATATAACATAATTCCAGACCAACAGTTCACAAGACCACTGTGTTTTTGACCGACCGTGGGTCAGGCTTGTTATCAGGAGATTATTGCGTGACACATTAATCTGTCCTACCTGAGGCTAATATTGCCAGTTAGTGGTGTAACGGTCCAGCGCACCTGTAACTCGACGACACGCGCGTGACATCGATATAGTATCGGAATGCTGAAGCTACAAACAAAACGTGACGTAAACATCACAGATGAAATACTCGTAAAACAGGATAAAATTGTCCTCAAAGGCATATATACTTAAAAAAGTACCGCAAGCTTCCATATGATTATACAATTAGTTTCTTTTGTTTCATGTCCGTATCACAGAGACTCTATGCGTTTACATGAAAATTGAAGAAAGCCAATAACTTTAGAGTTATTTTGTAATAATTTTCTCTTTTGAGATCTGAGGTCAAAAACATCACAAATAGACCAATTATGCGGCTTTAATACAAAAGTATGCAGCTTAACCAAAACGGACGCATTTGCACGCCATCTGATCACAAGACAAATGCATTACCATGGATACTGATGCGCCAATAAATTCACCTTTGTGAATCTTGAAACACGTCGTGTAGATATAAATTATCAAGTCACGATTTCTATTTTGAAGTTTGTCTACTTTAAATATCATACATAACGAGTATTTAAGTGTGCTTTTTATTTGTAAACAGCTGGACCTTGACGTCTCAATCCAGGTCTAACAAGGATATCTTACGCAAAGGGGGCTGAACTATTTGTAATGGTCATACCAACGTTGTGATATATATATAATTACCATAGTAATCGTATAGTATGTTTCTAGCCACTGTGGTCCTATCAAGGTTGGATAAAAACTTCTTTCTAAAACTGATGAATATATAATTAGATGAACGAGGACTTCATCGAACAAAAAAACAACACATTGACACAAACTGCATCTATGTAACACTTTTAAGATATATCAATTCACTTGGTCATATGTATTAACATAGACCCGATATTATCTTATGGCGTATCACGTATGCTTTAACACCCTTCACACGCATTCAAAACGGACGTGAACGACTGCATGGCTGAAATCGGTTTAACACCTTGTCTTATTCTCCTTGGACTGGTTCAATGGTCGCCATGTTAATATTCCATTTTGTTCGTATTTGCTTTAGTTTTATCCATTTTGAGTTTGACGTACAGTTTTGTTAACTATTTGGTATTCTGTTGTCTTTCCCCAAATTCGGAGGTCGCATACCTTGACGCCAGTGAATATAATGACGTTTTGAAGATAGTTCCACTTGACTATTGTTTCAGGATTACCTCGCTGTCACCGGCCAATTCAATTGCCCTACTGGTTTCATTGGCTGCATCCCCAAGCAGAAAGCATATTGACGTCAACGAATCTGCGTGACGCCATCTTTGAATTTGAAATCCAGAGTTCCACTCTCGAACACTTATCCTCTCTGTACCCGTTGTCGGAGAGGAGATATGTAATTTGAGATCGGAACTCTCCGATTTCGAAGATGGCGTCACTAGGCAAACGTACGCATTGTCTAAAATTAACATCTCGTGCAAGTTAGGACCACAGGTACTAGCCTTTTTCTGTCAATACACCCATAATATTCATATATAATATGAATAGTATGAGTGTATTGACAGACGAGGCAAGCACCTGTGCTAGGACGGCGATTCTGGAGCCACTCACTAGGGCCGTTTTCGTTTAATAAATAATGTCGGACCTGATGCTGCTTGCAAGCGAGCCTTGACAAAGCATTGCAATGCCTGCATGAACATTTGCAGGTCCGCCAGGATTTATACCCGGTTGTTCCGCATAAACGAACAGGTCCTAGGTATATTAGACATCAGATTTCAAGCCGAAGTGTCGGTCATTTCCTTTGGACATCATCAAACGTTAAATTATCTTAAATGAACATGCCATCATCGACAAGAAAATCAAAAGAGTTTCGTAGGCACAAAAATCACAACTGCGATAAAACCCTCCTTAAAGATCCCTCAGCGGCGCGATAACTATATAAATGATGGTTTGGTTGAGTATTTTTTAATTGAATGAGATTTAAAAGGTAACACGAAAGCAGATCTTTATCATCAACGCAACACATATGGCGTTATCGGAAATATAATCTATTACTAAACTCAATTTAAGACATATGTAAAATTTATATTCACGCAAATGTCGTAATGTTGGTTTTCTTTGTTATTGTACAATTATCAGTTAAAATGTCTTCTTGTATATATAACACGCATTAAAACTCAGTTGATTGGAAAACAACAACAATGCTACAGGTGTCCTAGGCAAATTATGCTGAAGTCTGTCAATACGTAATGTTAAAATAGTCGTATGTAGGAAAACTTCTATATCTTATATACAGTGTATAATCAATAGTACGGGTGTGCTAATACGTAGACAGGTAATGAGGTAAATGTGTACGTCCAATGAAATGGCGGATGTTCTACAATAAACCTCGCCGTCAATATCAAAGGACAAAATCCAAACCTTAAAGAAAACAGGAACTGAGAAAACACCAATTTGACAGGAAAGACGTCCCGAGCTCCACTAAAACAAGATGTCCGTCGGGCCGGTATCACTCCTGTAGAAAACTAACGGTTGGCAGAATAACTTAAGGCCTTTCGTATTTTGAAGAAAAAAAAAATATCGTTTACCAAAAAAAGGGGCAACCCGATACAACTTCCGGTTTTGAAGCGGAACCGACGTTTACTGAATTTAAACTTCCGGTATAATAACAAAGATATGAATAAGAATATAATATACAAATAGTTTACATTCATAAACGGTGTGATAAAATACATAACTGTAAAGCCTGAACGGGATGTCAAAGTTCAAGGTCGAATTATGTTGGAAACGCTTCAAAGTCTATTTCAGTGACGTCTTCACACCAGGATACACTTTTACTAAACGCTGTGTAATGGACAGATAACAATCTCACAAATTCTCTTCAAGCAATCAATTTCAAAATAAAAAGTATACAAGATGGCGGCCCTGGCCAATGGTTGTCCAAGCTACCGACGATCCCTTACACTGATGCACGAGGTCTGCCTAGAAACCAGACAGGTCGGCGAAATGTTGACAGTAGACGTAAGATCAAATACATATCGGGACTACATGAAATAGATAAGGGTAAACCACATCACACTCCAGAGGTCAGGTAAGATCACGTGTAAATTGGAAGTAAGCAAACAGTTTACAATAAACTACCGTTAGCAACAGTAGTGGCCTCTGTACTGGACACTATGGCTAGCAAAGGCGATATTGTGTGTTGACAATCATAACTGAGCTTTCATTGATAACGTTTTTCTTAAATTCAGACACATTGTGGTAAATAAGGAATCGGCCGTTCAAAACAGTCAATGTTTTTCTACTAAATGTCATTGAAATCTGACAAAAGCATTAGATCTGCGTGATAATTACGGGAAACCATCGAGTATGTCCCGAACGACTTAATATGGTCAATCATCAATGACTCCAACATAAATCATATTTTATTGGATGTATAAATCAATAAAGACTTTATTAAGTCAATGGACTGATTGTCGGTATGTTTTGATTGGACGTCATAACGAAATCATTTGTCGCCTGTTTATTATTATGACGACAATATATTGGCGTTATTTGTGTAAAAAGGGAAAATCTACAGCCAGACCTGGACTCGAACCCAGGACCCTCGAACTCGGATGAACGCTCTACCGAGCTAACTGGTCGCCGACGATCGACCCTGTCCAGTTCCTCTACACTTGTGTTCGTGTTTGGGGATTGGGTGGGGTGGGAAACGGGCTCATAAGGGGGGGGNCAACTTATCGACGAAAACACGAGGGTTTTTTTCACAAAAGGACAGGGAAAGAGGTCTGTAATTAAATACTTTCATCGAATGCATTTATCGAGCGATACAGGTATCACGTTTTCATTGGCAATAATGGCCAAAAAACTTTTACTGTGAAACGGAGACTGTCTTTTGGAAGTATGACTATATGTCTTTTGGAAGTATGACTATATGTCTTTTGGAACTGTAATAAAAAAAAAAGCATTGGCTCAAACTAACATAAATTGTAGAAAATTATACAATACAAAAAAATGGCCGAGGTTTTGGATGCATCACAAACTTTAGTTTCATTGTATCATAACTTTTATCAAAAGGATTTGGAAATGAACATCGGGGAATTAAATTTGAAATGATTGAATTTGATGCGGGGACAGTAGTGCAAAGCGAAACATACTTTGACAATTTCAGAAGTTGAAGAATATAGGTAACATACCTGAACTGCATATTTCAATATCAGTTATTTTTGTTTGGGGTATTTGTGTTTTGGTGTTTGGGGTACTAGTATTTGTGTGGTTTCTTGGGGCGTATTTAGGAGATGGTGGCAGTGAGAATGTGGATGGTGTTACCAGATCGCTACGCAGATCGGGTGTTAAATTATACGGGCGGGGACATTGTGATATGATAAATGAGTTCCTTATCAGTCGAAATCAAGAGAGTATTAACCATGACAAATCATATTTCCACACTCAATGTGTACTCCACACTCCCACACTCAATGTGTACTCCACATTCAAACTAATGTATAAAGTGTACTTGTCCACAATTTTACGGCGCTAACTTATACAACCAATTTTACCATTCTACTATCTATTATCAATGTAAGGTTCATCGTACAACAGTACAGTATATTTAACTAGGCCACTGTATAGTATATATTACCACTGTACAGTTTATATTACCACTGTACAGTATATATTATTATGCCGGAAGCGTCGACGAGTAGGATCATGCAAGCTCTTTTTTTTAAAAAAAGTGGATAGAACTAGATCTTGATATGGTAGGAAATGAAGATATCATCAACGACGATGCATACAGTACTTCCAATTGTATTTTTTCTCTTTCAGTCTTTGAAATTGTAAAAGCAAATGAATAAATAAATTCATTTGTTAAATTGCCTTTACTGGGTGAATAATTTGTTTCGTTATAATAAAACAGTTATAGAATGGGTAATTCGGGAAATAGCAAATTTATGGTCATCCTTGATGAAAAACTATTCCCCTCGACGGCTTCGCCGCCTTGGGAAATAGTTTTTCACCTCGGGGGACCATAAATGTGCTATTTCCCTCATACCCCTTCTATAACTGTATATTACCACTGTACAGTATGTATTACCATTGTACAGTATATATTATCACTGTTAAGAATATTTACCACTTTTTAGTATATATTATCACCGTAGAGTATATTTACCACTTTTTAGTATATATTATCAGTTTAGAATAGTTACCACTGTATAGTATATATTACCACTGTACAGTATATATTACCACTGTACAGTATATATTATCACTGTTCTGTATATATTACCACTGTATAGTATATATTATCACTGTTCAGTATCTTTACCACTATTTAGTATATATTATCACCGTACAGTATATATTATCACTGTACAGTATATATTATCACTGTTCAGTATATTTACCATTTTTTAGTATAAAGTATCACTGTATAGTATATATTACCACTGTACAGTATATATTATCACTGTACAGTATATTTACCACTTTTTAGTATATATTATCAGTTTAGAATAGTTACCACTGTACAGTAAATATTACCACTGTACAGTATATATTACCACTGCATAGTATATATTACCACTGTATAGTATATATTACCACTGTATAGTATATATTACCACTGTACAGTATATATTACCACTGTACAGTATATATTATCACTGTTCAGTATATAGTATCACTGTATAGTATATCTTATCACTGTACAGTATATATTACCACTGTACAGTATATATTATCACCGTTCTGTATATTTACCACTGTTCAGTATATAACACCGCTGTACAATCCCTATTACAATATACAGTTCAAATTACCAATGTTCATACATTGCCACTGTACAGTTTTACAAAATTCCATAATTAGGATTCCAGAAAGACATGTATTTTTGTTGTCAAATGTTTCATAATTGGCATTATACCGCAAGACAATCGCACTTTAGCTTTTTATTGCATACATTTTAAAGTTCTTTCTCCCCGTGTGATATTGTTTTACTCCAAATGAGCCTAGCCATCCGCCTATTGTAGGCGTGTGTGTGCATGGAGTACGATCGATATCCGACATGGATGAATAAAACATGACAACAAGATACACAATAGATGCGTTCTACGTCATAACTTCAGTTTTAAACATGAAACCTTCGACAGTTCCTTTCTGTCGTACTGCGAGTCTGAAATGTACATGACCTATACGTTTGCAGTAGACACGACTTGTCTATTTAGCGGGAGAATGCACTCCGCTAGGCCAAGGTCACCTATCTTTAAATCCCAGTGATTCGGGAGTAAGCTGTCTATTGTAGGTTTAATAAGTTCAGGTATGTAGCTAGCTTGGTCAGGATTATGTCTAATCTATGGTCGAAGATTCAAGCATGTGCCCACAAGTCCACTTCATAACGTATGAACTCAATAGCGACAGATTCATTGGCCATTGTCTCAGTCCTACATTGTAATGCGTGCGTCTCGCAACTTTTTAAAAACGTCTACTGTAACTCTTCAACGAAACAAGCTGCTGATTCGTTGTCATTGGTTCATGAACATTTTCACAGGATTATTGTTCAGACATGGAGATGGACCTTATCGGTTCATAGATGTATTGTTGTTCTTACGCAGATCGATATTTCCTCAAGTCAATAAGTTCATGGATATTAGTTTAAGAGCTCAAGAATGTTGACACATATAGTAAGTGGTGCCGTTCCGAATAGCCAGCCTACAGTGTGGGGTATTCAGCTTTGGTAAAATCCATGTATACACCACTCTCATGATATTTCAGGTGGGTGTTGAATGAATTATCACCAATTGCAGGGGTGTAGGTCGGTGTAAACTGGTGTTAAAATGCTAATTCACACGCTTTTAAAACACACCCTCAAGTCCAGTTGTTCGTTATAAACTAAATTACGGTGCTGACAATACATAGTCCGCAGATTATCCTCAGATTACGCAGGCAGTGCTAACAGGGTACTGACTCTAGCAGTTATTGTCCAAGTAATCACACTGAATAGTTAAACGGGACAAAAACACCTATTTAGGTTCTCTTGCCTTCAGAAACCGAGTGTACACCCTTTACAATGTCTTTGTATACCTATGAAATTGAACACGACGTAAACGGTTATGTTCTGAAATCATACCCGTCCAACTAGCCAGCAATACAAAATGTCTTATAAATAGACACGAGATGTAGGATGATTCAACGTTCATCCATCCGTGTTCATGCCGACACACTCCAGTTCACTGACTATACGGACGTAAGTGAGGCTGTATACGGGATACATATCATATGCAATAACAATACACGTTTGGAGAGGTTTGGAAGTCTACTATTCTAATTCTGTAATTATCCAATTTCGACGTATGTTTGCTTTACTTCTTTCTGGCTCAAATCTGGCTGAAATATCTACATTACGTATGGTGAACATTCATATTTAACTGAATATGCATCATAACTGTATTGTGTACCCTCTTTAGGGTCGATACTATCAATATCGGGCTTTTTAGTAAAGGCACTTGACTGCTTGACGTTCAGACAAAAAACCGAATCAAATAAAGAGATCAAAAGTGAAAACAGAGCTGTCCTGCCTGTGGTTTATGTTGTAATATACACATAGTTAGGGGGGGGGGGGGGGGGGGGGGGGGGGGGGCAGTATTTTGAAAGGTTTACCTATCCCTGGTGTTATTTGCTACGTCAAGTGTCCGTGATTTGGAAAATTGGATCTTACCATTCTTCGTACACAAGTTTATTTTATTATCATACTTACTATGTTGGGAGGGTAGTGATGCTTTTCGTGTAGTATGTGGTTGCCCCTCATCAGCAACTGGGCGTCGATTGGTCCTTTGATGTGGAGGGCGTCTTTGCCGAACTGTGGCCCTGCCTGATTAGGCGAGGTCACTCTCTGTGTCTTGGGTACTGATACGGCCCTTTGTACCTCGACAGCCTGCATCCCATAACTAGGGATGCGTACCGTCCCAGCTTCACGGACTTCCGGCTTCAACTTTTTGGACATTTTCTGATAACCTTTTTGGGCATCGACGGCGCTCTTAATTCCCAAGGCCCCGGGTCCCATCTTGGGTGCCCCTATTCGGGGAGCATGGGTATTACAATACACCTCCTTGTCTCCCGAATCTGTAGGGTTGGACCAGTAACTCCGGATATTTAGAAACTGGCCACACACAACACATTTGAAACAATTCTTGTGAAATACTACATCGTGGACCGGACCGACTTTCTCTTGCATGTATACCTTTTTGCTGCATCTGTGACAGTCGTTGGAACTGTTGGGGAGGGGTCGGAACAGAGAGGAGAGACTCTGGTACCCTCTCTCCGCCGCACGCCTGTCATCTGAGGCAGTCGCCATTATTTCTGATCTCAACAAAAAAACTGTAATCTTCACAAATACACACTCGCTACGGATGAAGATTAATCCGAGTAAAGCTCCACATGTATAGCTTACTGGCCGAAATATCTGGTTTCAAACACACTAGACCATATTTCGGAAGACTCTCCTCCTTCTGAGTTCTAGTGTAAACAGAAATACCTAGCTCTATATACACATATACACAGGTTCTACCTGAACGACGGTCGTCCTACCTTTGTAATGTTCCCACAGGTAAATTGTCGAGTCAATACCCACAAGTACGTACAGTTTCCGAGATAGGGAATGTAATGAGCAATGCTGCTGTCATATTTAAACTGATTCGGGGCAAGTAACAACCTCACTTGTGCCCTGTGTGTCCACTATTCTCCATGTCAGACTGTGAAATTCTTTTTTTTCACCTGGGCGAGAAATCTATGCACCGGTTCATAGGGCGATTCCATTTATAGACTATACACAGGTAGAGCGGAAAGTCAGCGAAGCGTGACAGCGCAATTACAACGAATACACGGTGCGCAGGTACTGTTTAGCCAAGTAGCAGACCGTCGAATAGGGACATAAACTCGACCAACAAATCGCCCTCTAATCATATAAAAAGGTGATTCATTCAATTATGACGCTATTATTTTCCGGTGTATTGGTACCAAAGATAAACCTATTTACTGGACACAGGTGATGATCGATTTATACCTCTATATTACCGTACTTCTGTTATTGATTATAAAACAAAGGTATATATTACACTTACTTCATATCTGACCTCATTATCTAAGTTCAGTCAATGCTACTTAAATAAGTTCAGCATTATATGACACTAGATGCATTAGAGTATTATTGTATAGATGATAATATGAAAATGACATCATGGCCACTGTACACTTTTCTAAATAATCTACCATAACGTCATATTTTTTCTTGGTTCGTTTGTATGAAAACTTTACCACAAATATCCATGATAAGATGATTGATAGTATTATATGAAAAAAACACCTTCTAGAATGCATAAAAACTATCATGAAATAAAACTGACTAAAATGCTGTGTCTAATATCTTATCTGGTGAGTGTATGGGCGGATTGGTCGAGTGGTTAACACTCCGGCCTTCCAAGCAGACGGCCGGGGTTCGATCCCCAAAGTCGCCGTACGCATGGAATATTCAGAGAATTGTTTTCCTCCTGCCAACACAACTGGAGTATAAAATGGTCTGGGTGGGTGGGTGTTGCGGTATCTGTGCTATAGCATTCAAGTGAGGTGGCACTATAAATGATACCGTTGGAAGCACGGTCCCACTACAAACAAAACACAATACATCTCCAGCACACACACACACAGGCATACACACATAGGGAGAAATTACCCAGGTGGCATAGAACTAGAAGTTAGCGACTGGTAAGGCAGCTTCTGCGAATTCCTCAATATTGTATTGATTAATATAGATGCTAATTGTATTGACTGTATATCTATGTACTGTAAAGCGCTTTAGAGTGGCTTATGTTAGCTAGATAGGGCGCTATATCAAATGTTGTATATTTATTTATTTATGTGTTTATTGATACCTGTCGAATTATTAGAAAACATTGTTCTCTCATTTTCCCTAAACTGGCTTAGTGTGAGGTATTTATTGTTTTATTTCACCTGCACCTCGGGGTAAATAACGGGGCAAACAGCGGAGCAAGGTGATGTACCACAAGGTGGCTTAGTGGACGTTCCACTGAGAGAGAAAACGTACCACTAAGAACATTTGGGGATATTACACGGTGAAGAGGGAACATACCTTAAAGTAAAAAGGTATTATTAACATAACACGGTGAAATGGGGACACGCCGCGAAATAAATTACGAGACGTAACACGGTGAAGAGGGGGGCATACTGCGAAATACATTACGAGACATAACACGGTGAAGAGGGGACCCACCGCGAAATAAATTACGAGACATAACACGGTGAAGAGGGGACTCTCCGCGAAATAAATTACGAGACATAACACGGTGAAGAGGGGACATACCGCAAAATAATTTACGAGACATAATACGGTGAAGAGGGGAGGGGACACACCGCGAAGTAAATTACGAGACATAACACGGAGGAGAGGGAGACATACCGCGAAATAAATTACGAGACATAACACGGTGAAGGGGGGACATACCGCGAAATAATTTACGAGACATAACACGGTGAAATGGGGACACACCGCGAAATAACTTACGAGACATAACACGGTGAAATGGGGACACACTGCGAAATAAATTACGAGACATAGCACGGTGAAATGGGGACATACCGCGAAATAATTCACGAGACATAACACGGTGAAATGGGGACACACGGCGAAATAAATTACGAGACATAGCACGGTGAAGGGGGGACACACCGCGAAATAAATTAATAGACATAACACGGTGAAATGGGGACACACCGCGAAATAAATTACGAGAAATAACACGGTGGAGAGGGAGACGTACCGCGAAATAAATTACGAGACATAACACGGTGGAGAGGGAGACACATACTGTGAAATACATTACGAGACATAACACGGTGAAGAGGGAACACGCCGCGAAATAAATTACGAGACGTAACACGGTGAAGAGGGGGATATACTGCGAAATACATTACGAGACATAACACGGTGAAGAGGGGACACACCGCGAAATAAATTACGAGACATAACACGGTGAAGAGGGGACATACCGCGAAATAATTTACGAGACATAATACGGTGAAGAGGGGAGGGGACACACCGCGAAGTAAATTACGAGACATAACACGGTGGAGAGGGAGACATACCGCGAAATAAATTACGAGAAATAGCACGGTGGAGAGGGGACATACCGCGAAATAAATTACGAGACATAGCACGGTGAAGAGGGGACACACCGCGAAATAAATTAATAGACATAACACGGTGAAATGGGGACACACCGCGAAATAATTTACGAGACATAACACGGTGAAATGGGGACACACCGCGAAATAAATTACGAGACATAGCACGGTGAAATGGGGACATACCGCGAAATAATTTACGAGACATAACACGGTGAAATGGGGACACACCGCGAAATAAATTACGAGACATA